>NW_017893314.1:0-9594 GCF_001540865.1 Ananas comosus | reverse complement strand
CTCCGGCTCCCAAGTCGCCTCCCGCTCCTCGTGATTACTCCACTGCACCTTTACAAAGGGTATGACCCGGTTGCGCAATTCCCTCGACTCACGAGCCAGAATCCGCACCGGTCGCTCCTCGTAACTCAGGTCCTCGCCAATCTCAAGCGGAGTGAAGTCAATCACGTGGGAGGGGTCGAACATATATTTCCTCAAAGCCGAGACGTGGAACACATCATGAATACCGGCTAGCCGTGGTGGTAGAGCAATCCTGTAAGCAACTGGCCCAACTCGCTCCAATACCTCGAAAGGGCCTACAAAACGTGGACTGAGCTTTCCGCGTACTCCAAATCGGCGAATCCCTCTGGACGGCGAGACTTTAAGAAAAATATGATCTCCCACCTGGAACTCTAAGTCTCGTCTCCGGGTATCAGTATAGCTCCTCTGTCGACTCTGGGCTGCTAATATGTGCCGTCGCGCCTCTTTTACCTTTTTCTCTGCCTCGATCAGAATCTCAGGCCCAAGCGTCCTCCTCTCACCCACATCACTCCAAAACAAAAGGGATCGACATCTGCGTCCATACAACGCCTCAAACGGAGCCATCTGGATGCTCGCTTGATAGCTGTTGTTGTACGCAAACTCAACCAGTCTCAAATGCCGATACCACCCTCCTCCAAAGTCCAGGACACATGCCCTTAGCATATCCTCTAGAGTCTGAATGGTCCGCTCTGACTGACCATCTGTCTTTGGGTGAAACGCTGTGCTGAACTGCAACTGAGTGCCCAAGGCCGTCTGAAGACTTCTCCAAAAGTGTGATACGAACCTCGGGTCCCGGTCGGATACTATCGAAGTGGGCACACCATGCAACCTCACTATCTCATCCAAATACAATTGAGCGAGTCTCTCTCTGGACCAAGTGGTCTGCACTGGTAGGAAGTGAGCAGACTTGGTCAGTCTGTCCACTATCACCCAAATCGCATCAAAACCATCCTGTGCTCTCGGCAATCCGACGACAAAGTCCATCGTGATCTGCTCCCATTTCCACTCGGGTACTGGTAGACTCTGAAGCTTGCCAGCAGGTACCTGATGCTCGGCCTTTACTTGTTGACAAGTCAGACACTGAGCCACAAATCTACCAATGTCCCTCTTCATTCCATTCCACCAAAACTGGGCCTTTAAATTCTTATACATTTTGGTTCCACCGGGGTGAACAGTATAAGGTGAACAGTGAGCCTCTCGCAAGATGTCCACTCGGATCTCTGAATCCATAGGTACACACAGTCGGTCCCTGTACCGCAGTACTCCCGAACTGTCCACAACAAAGCCCTCGGCCTGTCCCCTCTCAAGCTGCTCTCGAATCCTCGACAAGTGTGGATCTCCACTCTGTTTCTCTCGAATCCTATCCAACAGAGTGGGCTGCAAGATCATAGACATCAATCTCGCAGTAAATCCAGGGGACACTACCTCGAGTCCCAGCCGTCTCAGCTCCTCGAGTAACGGTCTCTGCCGAGTGATCAACATACTCAAGCTCTGCACTGCCTTCCTGCTCAACGCATCTGCCACCACATTCGCCTTGCCGGGATGATACTGAATACTAATGTCATAATCCTTCAGCAACTCCAACCACCGGCGCTGTCTCAAATTCAACTCCTTTTGGGTGAACAGATACTTGAGACTTTTATGATCAGTAAAAATCTCGCAGTGCTCGCCGTACAAGTAATGCCGCCAGAGCTTCAAAGCAAAAACCACCGCGGCAAGCTCCAAGTCATGCATAGGGTAATTCTTCTCATAATCCCTTAACTGCCGTGAAGCATAAGCAATCACCCTACCATGCTGCATCAGCACGCAACCAAGTCCACTGTGCGATGCATCACTGTAGATCACGAATCCTTCGCCCATAACAGGAAGGGCAAGGATAGGAGCCGACGTCAATCTTAGTCTCAACTCGTCAAAGCTCCTCTGACAGTCGTCGCTCCAGACAAAACGAATCCCCTTCCGCGTCAAGCGTGTGAGGGGTGTGGAAAGCTTCGCAAAGCCTTCCACAAACCGACGGTAATATCCTGCCAGTCCAAGGAAACTCCGCACCTCAGTAACCGTCGTCGGTCTAGGCCAATCTCGAATCGCCTCAATCTTCTTCGGGTCCACTGCTACGCCCTCAGCTGAAATCACGTGGCCCAAGAAAGCAACCTCCCGTAGCCAGAACTCGCACTTCTTTAACTTGGCATACAACTTCTTCTCGCGCAGAAGCTGTAGCACAATCCTCAAGTGCTCCTCATGCTCAGCATCACTCCGGGAGTAAATCAGGATATCGTCGATGAAGACTACCACAAACCTATCCAAGAACGGCTTGAACACTCTGTTCATCAAATCCATGAATGCGGCAGGGGCATTCGTCAATCCAAAAGGCATCACCGTGAACTCATAATGCCCGTACCGAGTCCGAAAAGCCGTCTTGGGAACATCCTCGGCCCTCACCCTCAGCTGGTGGTAACCTGACTGGAGATCAATCTTCGAAAAGACACAAGATCCTTGCAGCTGATCGAATAGATCATCAATGCGCGGCAGAGGATACTTGTTCTTGATGGTCACTTTATTCAGCTCCCGGTAATCCACACATAACCTGAGCGAACCATCCTTCTTCTTTACAAATAACACCGGCGCTCCCCAAGGCGACACACTGGGTCTCACAAACCCTCTATCCATCAGATCCTGAAGTTGCGCCTTTAGCTCTCTCAGCTCTGCCGGTGCCATCCTGTAAGGTACCTTTGAGATTGGTGCAGTTTCAGGAACTACATCAATCACAAACTCAATCTCCCTCTCCGGCGGCAATGTCGTCAACTCAGGGAGAAACACATCCGAAACTCGCGGACTACTGGGATGTCCTCGAGTCCCGGCGCCGCCGTAGGTACCTCCACAACTGTCGCTAGGAAAGCGATACACCCACTGCTCAGCATCTGTCGAGCCCTCGCCGAAGATATCCAGGTGGCAAACAGCGCGCTCCTGCAGCCTCTGAAAGTAAACTCCTCCTGGCCTGGCTCGCGGAACGTCACCGTCCTCGCTCCACAGTCGATCGTAGTATAGTACCGCGCCAGCCAATCCATACCGAGCACTACGTCGAAGTCCTGCAGCTGCCCTAACACCAACAGGTCTGCGGGCATGATCCAAGAGTCTAACTGCACCGGACAGGACCAACAACACTCTGTAACCTGCAAGACATGGTCGGGGATCTGCACCTCTCATGCCTGAGACAACGCTCCTAACTCTAGACCATGTAACTGTGCAAATGCTCGGCTAACAAAGGAATGCGATGCACCGGTATCAAAAAGAGTGCGAACTCTAATGCCAGAAATCAAAATGATACCTGCCACCACTCGGTCGGCTGCTCAAGAGTCCTCCACCTGAGCTGCGTAGACCCTGCCACTCGGAGCCTGCTGTCGCCGCTCACTCGACCGCGGCACAGACGATCTGTCCTCCTGGCGGTAGCTCGGTGCTGCTCTGAAAGACTGTTGTGGTGCTGGTGGTGCCGAAGCTGATGACGGTGCTGGAGATGCTGCTCGGGGACAAGCTGCCCTCATGTGTCCCGGCTGACCACATCCGTAGCACCTGCCCTCTCTCTGCTCGCACTGCCGAGGCCAGTGTGGTCCCCCGCAGATCACACACTGTGGTATCCTCTGAATCTGCCCCTGTTGACGGGATTCCCTGGAACGCTGACGCCCCGAAGACCCACGACCCTGAGAACGTGATCGTGGAGGCCTCGGCGGACGTTTGCTGCTCGACTGCCCTGCATCATCTGGAAAGGGACGCTTCCTATCCTGACCCTGCCCCACGGCCTGAGTCCTCTCCTGCAGCGACACCTCACCTCTCTCCACCCATAGAGCCTGCTCTATGGACGCATCCAGGGTCCTCGACCTCTGCACCCGCACTAACCTGAAGATGTCCGGTCTCAGCCCCTACTCGAACATGTATACTCTGTGCGCCTCGTCTCTGGCCGCAAATGGTACACAGTTCAGGAGTTGAGTAAACTCCCGAACGTACTCCTGCACTGGGCGATCTCCCTGCTGAAGCCTCCTCAAATCCTCCTCGAGCTTCTGCTTCACACTGTTGGGAAAGAACATCCCAAACAGCATTCCACAGAACTCATCCCAACTCAGCTGCGCCGCCACTAGCCCCTGGTCTCGGCTCGCTCTCCGCCACCAGTCATGAGCATCACCTGCTAGACAGTGTACTCCCATGGGTACCTGCTCCCCCTCCGGAATGAACAGATCCTCAAATAGCTTCTCCATCGCACTAACCCATCCTCAACAACCCAGGCCTCAGTGCATCTACCATCAAAAATCGGTAAGTCAAATCGGCGAAAACGAGCCAACCTCTCCGTCCACCGCTCCTGCTCGGCCTTAGTCAACTGTACTGGCCCCCCAGCAGGCGCAACTGGTGCTATTGGAACTGCTGCTGGCGGAGGGACTGTTGCAGCTGGTACTGTCACTGGAGTAGTCGGGGGTGGAACTAGCGACTCTGGTACTCTCGGTGCTGAACTCGGTGACTGAGCTACCCTCTCACACAACCTCTGCAACAACTCCCCCTGCTGCCTCGTCACCTCGGTCAGGGCAGCTAACTGTGCACTCAGATCAGGGGGTGCGCTAGCCTCAGGTCGCGCACTCGGCTCCACAACAGGGGGTGCACTTGCCTCCGGTCTGTCACCCTGCTCCTGCCGAGTACTCTACTCCATCTGCTCAGGTCTCTCAGAAGGTCCAGCATGATCCCGCGCCAACTGGGCACGCTCCTGCAACGACGGTCGACCTCGGCGACGATACATAGCTGAAAGGAACAGATCGGGGTCAGTTGAAACACAAACACTCTTGACCCAATCAACGAAAGTCTGGAAGGCGGTCCCTGTTTCCCTCCAAAATTATGTCGTCTGCAGCCAACATAATTTCTCAGGCCAAAACAGAAACTCCTTCAGTCACTCACTCTACTCTAAGAGGAGTTAGAACAAATAATCATTGACTTTCGCAATTAAATTACGCCTCTCGCGTCTTGCTTTCCTAAGGTTTGCCAAACTTAGGTTTCCTAGGTCCCAACGACCTACAGCAAAGCTCTGATACCAACTTAATCTGTCACGCCCCGGATTACACGTTCCCCGGGCACGCCGACAAATCCGCCGTATACAAAGAAATTTTCCCTGTATACGAAGCGATAGCTGTACCTGTAAATCAAACACTACTACGAACAGTAGTAGAGAGCTGCTAGAGAAAACAGAAGCTAAACAAACTGAGTTTCATATACATAGTCCAAATCCAAAATACAAAGCTACTCGCACTGGCGAGTTAAGTCCACTATGTACATAAACTCGAAACAAAACATCTACCTGCAGTAGGGGCACCTCTAGCTCAGCACGTCGGGTAGGGCTCTAACTCGCGACGCCCTTGCCTCGATCCTGATCCGCGGACGGTGCAGCAGCCGGAACCTGTGGCTCTGCAAAAACATAGGTAACAACTGGGCGTGAGAACTACTGTAAAAACAAGTAGTCCTCAGTGGGTACCGCCCAAAACTACATCGGTCCACCCACTAAGTCTACAGAAGGGAGCAAGAATAGTAGTAAAATGCAGGAATAAAGTCTACCGCTATCAAACACTACACTATCATACTCTACACTAACCAACTGTAGAAAATGTCCAACCCGACCCAATCCAATCGGGACTGTAAGCATACCCGTCTCCGGGACTGTAAATACACCCGTCCCTGCCCCGTTGCGACTATCGGGCTCTATCCACACTAACTGATCCGTGGAGAGCAAGTCCAACTGGCATGAGCGACACCAACGCGAAAGCACAAAGCCTGACTCCGGAGTGGCACTCGTGGGCGCTACCCAACCGAGTATGCAGCGTATCTCTGTCGAGCTCAATCAGGCTCCAACTAGCCAAAGTCAAGTGAACAGGGTCAAAACAGGTCTACAAACCAAACCCACGTGCCCTCGGCACAATCTGTGACCAAAACAAGAATTGGGTCCACCGCTAACCCGAACGGCACCCAACGATCCGAAACAGCCTAAACTCTGCTGAAAAATAAGCTCGGCATCCCAGCACGAGCGTAAATGCCTTCTAAACTATCCCAGGTATCCATCGCACTGATACTGCAACGATACAATCGAATCACGGCTCCTAGAGCTAAATCTGGTAGTTTAAGTATATGACGGGTCAAAACGCAAGTTTTCTCCTAAGTCAAATTTCAAGTCCAACATGTATAATATAAATATTCATTTCAGCATGCTTCTACATTCATATTACATTCAAGATGCTAATCGATGAATTAAAGCATGATATACAAAAATCGAACTATACACGTCGACTAAACATGCACTTAGGAGCGAAACCGATGATAACCCACCTCTAGTGAAATTCCTGGTAGCAAGATGGTCTCGAATCACAAGCAACACTGCTGGAAACACCTCCAACCAACAACAAAGCCCTTCAAGATCTGGATTTACAATTCACCCAAAAATCCAATAAAAATCATCAAATTCAGCCTTAAGCTTGGATTTATCCAATTCCAATGTTAAAACTCACCTAATGATCTCCAATTCAGGTGGAGAGGGTTTCAAATCCAGTACTGGTTGATAGGGAAAGTGACTCAGCTCCACAAAGCCCCTGCTTCCCAAGTTCACCCCAAGAAAACTCAAAAATTGGCAAATTCTGTCCAAAGCAACAGTAGCAGAGGAAAACCTCAGTTCGACCAAGCTAACCTCAACCAAATTCTACAATTAAGGGTTTCGTGGATTCCTCTAGAAGTGTAGAATCCAGCAAACCAAGTTTCGTCGAAATCCGACCTTCCTACGTCGCGCACGAGCCAAAACACTGGAGGTCGTCGCTGAAGAACTGCAGAATTAGCACCTTGCAATTCTTGGAGAGGTGGATCTTGATGCAAATTGGAAAGATTGGAGGGATTAGGGATGAAAATTCTAAGTCCTCTGTGAAGAACAGGTAAAAGAGCTCAATGGGGACGTATACCAGGTATTTATAGGCTGCTGGAGAGATAAGATAAGCCCCAAGAGAAACAGCTGCAATCCAGTGCCCCTGCAGAAACGAGCATTTCCGGGCGCCCGGAACCATGTTCTGGGCTACTAGAACATCCCGACTGCACAAACCGGGCTCCTCGGACTCTCCGCTCGCGGTGTGCTGCGCCCGTAAATGGCTCCGGCGGAACTCACCTACCGCCTGCCACGCGTCGAAGCAAGCGATATTCACGAGGTGAAATTTCCGGACCCACATCTGGGCGCCCGGAACATGGGATCCGAATTGGCTTCCAGTTTCAGTTAAATTCAACACTCGTTTCTGGGCGATCCTAAAAATATTCTGGGCACCCGAATCTGGCAAAACTCCAGTTTTGCTTATTTGAGTGCGCCGAGTCCAGTTCTGCATCCAATTCGTGCAGAATTGACTCCGACTCAATCCGACACTCTCCAGAGATGTCGACCAGTCTATAATACTGAAGCCAATCCTATCCAAAGCTCAGGAACAATACAGCTTCACTTGGGAAAATATTTAATGAAGTAGAAACTCTAGGCGTGTTTGGTTCGCCTTCTTTTTCATCCTGGATCGGAGATCGGAATGGGTGAATCCGTTTTTGTGCGGTGTTTGGTTAGGCGGGAGTTCATTCCGATCTGATGTCCGAGTTGGAAAATGGGAAAGTTCCCAATCACCTCTATTTTGCAATCCATGCCTAGGAGGCCGGTTGGAAGTTGAAATAAGGAGCGAGAGTATTTATTTGATTAAATTTATTTTTTCAACTTTTTTAATAAAATATGAGTTAAAAATTTAAAAATTAAATATATAATTTTATTACTTAATTTAAAATTAAAATTTATCAAGTTACTTCGAACTCGTAACTTTGATGAATTTGAAGTTAAATTAAATTTTCAAGTTATATATAAAGTTTTATTCAAATTTTATTTCAAACTTAAATTAAATTTATGGATTCAAATTAAAATTTAAATTGTAATTTTATGTTTGAATTTGAATAAATCAAAATTTAATTTCATATTTTGAATTATCCACTCAACTTCAAAGTTTAATTTTTTTAAAAAAAATAAATTTAAAATTTTGACATTATTTCAAAATTTTGATGTAAATTTTTAATATTTAATTTTTTATTTGAATTTAAATTAATATATTATAAAGATAATGTTAGTATATTAATTTGATTACATTTTTTATATCCACCTGAACTAAACACCGACAATGGGAATGATTTATTCCGATTTCGATTCAGGTGATGAACCAAACAGAATTAGATAGTGAGTCATTTCGATTTCGATTCCAGCTTATTTTGATTCCGATTTCGATTCCGACTTCGACTTTGAACCAAACACGCCCTTATTCTTTTCGATCTGCAATTTAAATTATTTTGTTCATTAGTACTGCTTGATTCGTATATATATTTGAATGCTTATTATGGTAAGTTGCTATAGTTTTTCTGCTCAACAATTTTTTTTTACATTTGAATCAACTCTCTCTGAAATGATTCTCTATTAGTTGAGAAATAAGTTCTACTTTGATAAATTCTTAGTTGTGAATAGATAATCCATATGAAACTATTGCCACCATTACAGAAGCTAAATGTTAATTGTTAAGACAACAAAATTGCATTTATATTTGCTAACTGGATATGTATAAGAGGTGTGAAAGGGAAGCAAATGCGGCATAGGAGACAAAGAGTACACAACTTTTAGTAGAGTATTTTAGAAATTTAAAAAAGAAATGCCCCATTGTTTTTTTATGCCCTGTATTATTCTGGATTTTGGGAGATGCTATTTTCACTACTTTTGCAGTTCTCTTTCCTAATGTGCTAAAGGTAATTTTGTTTCTTGATGTACAATATGTTATTTTCCTTTAAAATTTTAGAAGATTGTTTTGTTGCTATTTCTATTTTCTCCTACTTCTCTTCAGCTACCTTAATTTTAGGTATGAAAATATCTTGACTATTTGCAATGCTCTCTACCCGCCGCAACGCGCGGGTTTCTACACTAGTTGTATGTTAAACCTGTATCAAAAATTTTGTTACATAAGGCATCAGGTCAAGAAGCTTGAGTCACAAGAGTGGTGCTCCTGAGATAATTACTTTAGAGGAAAAGGAAAGAGCAGGAGAGGTTTAAAAAGAGGTTCAAAGTTAAAGCTACTTTGTGTAAGCAGAGAAGTTTGTATAATTCTTGAATTAGTGAATCTCTTCACCTTTTTTTTTCTTTTGTTTCTTCTTATTTCATATATTTTGGGTGACTTATGTAGTTTTTAGTAAAATAACTAATAATCATTTTGGGCTTCCATTGCACAATTCTTAACAAATAACAAGTAGATTCATTTGTCATATTATCTCTTTAGGAAGTTTTAGGATATTATGTTGAAATATCAGGATTTTTGAGACATTACTTCTTCATAATTTTAGCATCAATCAACTCATCAAACATTTATATTGTTGCTTTATTAAGAAATTTGAGGAACCTCTGATGCCGATCAATCTCACCATGATCACTAAAAATTTGATAATGCATTCACTTTTTCCACAAATTAATACCAATTAAGCTAATTATTACCATCATCATACTAAATGAATTTAGGTAAAAAA
>NW_017893313.1:0-201 GCF_001540865.1 Ananas comosus | reverse complement strand
TTTTTTTTTCCCTCTTCTTCTTCTTCTTCCTCCCACTCCGGCCCCGCGCCGCCCCTCGTCGGCTTCTTCGGCCGCGCCCACGACCTCGACCCCGCGCGCCGACGACCCCCTCCTCCTCTCCCCCGCCGCCGTCGCCGAGCCCACCCCCACCGTCGTCTCCGTCGCCATCGCCGAGCCCACGTCCCGCCCCTTGTCGGCCGA
>NW_017893312.1:0-202 GCF_001540865.1 Ananas comosus | reverse complement strand
CACCACCTTGGCCTGCGCTGCCGCCCCTGCTGCCCGCTTCTTCAGTACCTGATGTGTCGCAGCCGCAACTGTCGCCGACTTCTTGGTCTGAACAGCCGCTGCCGCCGACTTCTTGGCCTGTTGGAACGCCGTTGTGGCCTCCTCAGCGCGAGCTGATGGTGCAGCCACTAATTTCTATGCAGCTAGACGTGCCATGGCACGA
>NW_017893311.1:0-205 GCF_001540865.1 Ananas comosus | reverse complement strand
TCATCTCTATCAACAATGACATACTGGAAAAAGGAAGAAAACAAAAAGGAACAGGGAGGAAACTCAACTCACCCCAACTCAACTCAACTCAACTCCCCTCGGGTTCTTCTTCTCTCTCTCTCTCTCTCTCTCTCTCTACTTGTTCCTTCCCCAAAGAGAGTCCCAAAACCCGGGCCAGTTTCGGCGCGCCTCGTTCCACCCAAGC
>NW_017893310.1:0-211 GCF_001540865.1 Ananas comosus | reverse complement strand
GACAAAATATAAATTTTGAAATTTTAGAATTTAAAATTTAAATTTAAAAATTATAAATATAAATTATAAGTTTTAATTTTAAAAATTCAAAATGTAATTTAAACTTTTAAAATAAAATTTGGAATTTTAAATATTAAAACTCAAATTTTGAATTTCTAAAATTCAAAATTTGAATTTTAAAATTCAATTTTTAATTTTTAATTTTAATTTT
>NW_017893309.1:0-230 GCF_001540865.1 Ananas comosus | reverse complement strand
CGATGAGTGCCAGTTACAAAAAATATATGTGTGCCGACACGTAATGCCATGAAATATCTATGGTTTTTAGCAACAAAATATGCCAATTGTTTATTATGCATTTTTATCAAATTTTTCGAATTTTATTGGCAAAATTACGGGAGCTATATCGTACCGATATCTTATTGGCATGATATGACACGGTAGATACGGCCCGTTCTGATGGGCACTTTAATCTTTGGTGTTGAGTT
>NW_017893308.1:0-238 GCF_001540865.1 Ananas comosus | reverse complement strand
TCAAACGGGCCACCCGACACGAGAGTGGGCCGAGCCGAGGCATGACACGAGTACTATAGCACTCATGCCGGGCCGTCCCGGCTAGATGAATCGGGTCGTGCTGGGCCTTGCTCCCGTGGCCCGGTGGCCCAGCATGGCCCGCCACGACACAGGCTTGGGCCGTGCCGAGCCTGAAGTGAGGCCCCGGCCCGGCACGGCACGGCATGGCCCGTGTGGCCCATGTCTACCGAGCCAAACC
>NW_017893307.1:0-243 GCF_001540865.1 Ananas comosus | reverse complement strand
CCTCCGTGCTTCCAAGTTGTTTTCGATGTTCGGACTTTCAAATCGATAATCGGCTCTGTTAGAGTTGATCTAGAGTATTTAAAATATCAAGAAAATAAATTTTGTAATTTTTCGATATCATTTCTCTAGTGATCGAAGGGTTTCAAAATCAATAATTTTAATGACCGTGGTGAGCTGGTTGCAAGTTTAACGGTGTAGAAATATCCAAATTACATGAAATTTTGATAGAAAATTTTTTATACC
>NW_017893306.1:0-253 GCF_001540865.1 Ananas comosus | reverse complement strand
TTCTCCTTTGTAGATTTCAATGCAACACCTATGCTTTTAGAAGAAGACTTGGAAGAAGATTGATTAGTAGGAAAAGTCATCTCATAAGTTTGCAAAGCACCTACTAATTCTTCGATTTTCATCTCGTCCGGATGCTTAACCGTTTCGATCGCGGCAACCTTTGTCCGAAAGCGTTCCGGAAGAGTTCGAAGAATCTTTCTAACAACCTTTGAATCCGAAATTTTCTCCCCCAAGTTAGCACATGTGTTCACAC
>NW_017893305.1:0-267 GCF_001540865.1 Ananas comosus | reverse complement strand
ACGCCTTGGACGTACAGGGGAGACTCTGTCCGTGGTACAGGGGAAACCTTGTCCGTTCGGCGGTCTGTCGGCGGCGCCGCGACCCGGCCAAATAGGCGGGCAGTCGCGGGGTGTGACACCACCCCCCGCTCCACCTCTCTTTCTCTCTCTCTCTCGCTCTCGCGCGCGCGCGCACGCCGGGTGCGGGTCGCCCCACATGGCAGGGCGCCCCCCCTGGCTCTGTCTCTTTCTCTCTCTCTCCCCCTTTCCCTCTCCCCACACCCCCCC
>NW_017893304.1:0-271 GCF_001540865.1 Ananas comosus | reverse complement strand
AATTAAAACTACCGATTATGCAGTTGTTTTTTATGGCACGTCATTTACATAATCTTGTAAGGCTTCAGAGTACAATAAATTTATTTTGTTCTCTTATTTCTTTTTATACGTTAGAATAGAAAAAAAATATATTTTTTTTTGTATTTTAAATCTGTATAAGACGTTATGTAAAATATGCCACAAACACAATTGTGTAATTTAGTAACTTCAATTACAAAGAAGAGTTTATTAAACTATTTTATAAATTTTGAAAATTCTAATTATCACAATT
>NW_017893303.1:0-278 GCF_001540865.1 Ananas comosus | reverse complement strand
TTGATGCTCTGTCCGAATATTATATTGTTGAGTTTATAGGCTACCAAATGGAGGGTTCGACCTTGTAACAACCTGTTAGTAGCCGAATCTTCCTGACCCTTGACCTGGTCAAATATCCTCCTTGGGGAGCGCGTCGGGATGCGGAACGGCTATGATTAGTGACCCTCGAAGTTTGCACCCTTCGATTGATCAAGCGATTCGGCTGACGAGGGATCGGATCAGCCGGGTTCGAAACCTCTACAGCAAATTCGGTTCCGCTGGATGAACCGAATGTACGG
>NW_017893302.1:0-292 GCF_001540865.1 Ananas comosus | reverse complement strand
ATTATTATTATTAATTTATTATTGTAATTAATTATTAATAATTTTTTATAATTATTATTATTTATTAATAACTATTATTTATTAATAATTAGATAATCGGTATTATTATTAATTAATAATTATTGATAATTAGATCATCGATATTATTATTAATTTATTATTTATAATTATTTATTAATAAATTTTAATAATTATTATTTAATAATAATTATTAAATAGTATTATTATTATTATTCATTAGATAATCGATATTATTATTTTATTATTTATAATTAATATTAATAATTATTAA
>NW_017893301.1:0-294 GCF_001540865.1 Ananas comosus | reverse complement strand
GTACTAGGGAGCTTGTGGATATCTTCGTTCGGCGAAACGAAGAAGTCGATTTTTTTGGTGGGTTTGACTTCATGAAAATAGGGCAAAATGACCCCTATGCCTCCTAAACTTTTGTAAAATATTTTTGAATGTAAATTCGTGCTAAGTACGATTTATGTGAATTTTAGAACACTTAACATGCATGCCTCATATATCGTAAAATTTGTACTCTATATAGTAGAGCTATATGTGTAGATTGCAAGCATCGTGGATAGTGCTTGGTTTTGCAAGTTGAGAACATGTCTCCATGCTAGA
>NW_017893300.1:0-305 GCF_001540865.1 Ananas comosus | reverse complement strand
AAAAAAAAAAAAAAAAAAAAGTTTCAGGGGCTTGATGATTCGTAGATGTTTCAATTAATGAGATAATAATAACTCAGGGTACGTTGCTTTTGTTAAATAGTAATAATGCGTCAGCTTGGTATTTCCAACTGTTCATGCAGTACAATCACGATAGGACGTACAAAAAAAAAAGAAGTTGAAGCAAGATAAATAAGACCATTACTGCATCTTCCATTGAGCTCATACACCCTAGGGGTGGAAACGAGCCGAGCTCGAGCGAGCTTATGTCAGCTCAAATTCGGCTTGAAATTAATTTCGAGCCTAAA
>NW_017893299.1:0-307 GCF_001540865.1 Ananas comosus | reverse complement strand
TCGACACGATTAAACCCCGCGCACTTGAACAAAACGTGATAAAATAAATGATAATAATAAAAAAAAACGAACAGGTTCCGTTTCTATTCGTCATCTTTGTTCGATCCGATTGTATGGCTCGACATAATCAACTTCGTTTATTTGGACAAAAAAAATAAATAAATAAATAAAAAGAAAAAAGAAAAAAGAGGAGAGCAACCCTCCCTCTCTCTCTCTCTTTCTCGGTTCTGTACAGAGAGAGAGAGAGAGAGAGAGAGTTGGGTTTGCAACTCAAACCCAAGTCTCACTCCCTCTCTCTCAGTTAAAA
>NW_017893298.1:0-311 GCF_001540865.1 Ananas comosus | reverse complement strand
TAAGTCGACATGCTGTAATATGATTCAAAGAACAACTTCCATTTTAACCCCCCCTCTCTAGCTTCATATGTAGACGCACATGATCGAGCACGCATGGTGCATGGTGCGCATACGAGACATGCATTGAAGCTTCGGACGCTCTGAAAATGGTGAGGAGAGACAGGAAGAGGTTGATGATATCGAGATACAGCGCGACGGCCGCCCATATGTACTCGTCGTAGGAGTAGCGCTTGATCAAGTTGTCGGTATCGTAGATTATGAAGCCGCAGAAGACGAGCGAGATCCTCCTGAACGGCAGAAACAGCTGCAGA
>NW_017893297.1:0-314 GCF_001540865.1 Ananas comosus | reverse complement strand
AAATAGTGGATCCTCCCTTGCAAGATTCATCCCAGAATTACCCTCTTAGAATAATGATTCCTCAGTGAAGAAGACGTGGATCATGATGATTATTTTAAATCCCTTCTGGATCTCGCAATTCCTACAAATTAATCCACTCACTCGAGAGAGAGAGAGAGAGAAAGAGAACCTGGCGGAGGCGATCGAAAACCTAATCGGAGGGGAAGCTGCGTCGGAAGAAAGAGAGAGAGGGAGAGAGAGAGAGAGAGAGGTAGAGAGAGAAAGAGTGTAGAGAGAGAGCGTACGGGGTGGTAGAGAGAGAGAGAGAGAGAGAG
>NW_017893296.1:0-316 GCF_001540865.1 Ananas comosus | reverse complement strand
TCAAACATTAACCTAGAAGCAAAAAGGGCCAAAACTCACCTCAAGAGTAGAAATCTTCTCCTAAGCTCCAAAAGAGAGCTAGAACCCTTCCAATCTAAGCCCTAGGAAGGTTCTAAACCAACTAATTTAGCCCCAAAAGTCCTAGAATCAAAATGCCCAAAATAAGCCCTAAATCTCAAAACTAGGGTTTCATCTCAAAAAAAAGCTCTAAAATCGAAAACTTAGAGGAAAGGATCTTGCCACATACCTCTTAGAAACCTCAAAACCAGCTCAAAGTCCTCAAACTTCAAGTATCTTCCCTCAATCAAACTCCAAA
>NW_017893295.1:0-316 GCF_001540865.1 Ananas comosus | reverse complement strand
TCAAAATTTTCAAATCTAATTCAAGCGAGCCGAATAAGCTCAAGTTTCTCAAATCTAATTCAAGCATTTCAATTTTTTTCTATTGAACAGAGCCGGCCCCTTCATTTGCCAGCAGTCACCATTATGATTTATACCCGCATTAATTGTGCGGTTTCAATACGGAACTGGCGCCCTCATGATTTATGCGCCAATTTTTGGGCCGTTAGATGCCTGCTTTAAGTCAGCAAATGGCACGAATGGACGGTTGGGATTGCTCCTCCTCGGGAAAATCTCACTTATTAAACGCTAGCCGAGCCTCCTACTAATCCTGTATCCT
>NW_017893294.1:0-317 GCF_001540865.1 Ananas comosus | reverse complement strand
AAAAGAGTTGATCCAAAGGCTAAAAAACTGGTAGCAACAATGGAATTTTACTACTAATAGTAGCCCAATCCAACTATATATATATATAAAATTCGGCTGGAATACTATTGATAGCACGAGGCATTTGGTGCTATCAAGTTTTCTACTATTAGATTTACTTCTTTCATCATTTTCATCCATTCGATTATACTATTCAACCAACCACCCACGCAACCCTAGGGGGCCCACATCATCCTAACCGCACATCTTTTAATTCAATGACAAAAAACTTAATAGCACCAAATCATTGGTGCTATTGATAGTATTCCAGCCTAACT
>NW_017893293.1:0-319 GCF_001540865.1 Ananas comosus | reverse complement strand
AATATATAAGTACCTGAATTTTTAATGTCAGCAAATAGTCCTTTTAAACTTTAGGTAAAAAAGGTATAGAACTTATGAATCATGAACAGTTTGAAATGCTGAAAGGTGGACTTAATTTCCTCTTGCTGAATTAGCTTCATACATTTTAATTTTTGACTCCAAATTTAAATTAAAATTTAGATCTTTTATTCAAATTTTAAATTTAAATTTATTTTTTGTATGTAAACTTAAATTTCAAAATAAACTTTAGATTTAGAATGTAAATTTTAAATTGAAATAATAAATATGTAAGTAATTAAACTTTTTAAGAATAGGGATA
>NW_017893292.1:0-322 GCF_001540865.1 Ananas comosus | reverse complement strand
AAAAAATTCTTTAAACTATTTAAAATAAGATCTAGACTCAAGATCTCAAATATAAAAATTGTATCATCACTTTTTGAAGGATATTCATTTCTAGCCATTCATTTTTCTGTTCACTTGATGGACAAGAGGACAATATCGAAAATGTGTGAAATTTGATTTTCAGATAGTTTAAATAGTTTAGATTATATTTAACAGTGTCGATCATCAATTTGGAAGCTCTATCATCGAAAATAAATCGATAGTAATCTGAGCTGTTTACTACCGATAGTATTCTAGCAAAACTCTATATATATATATATATATATATATATATATATATATA
>NW_017893291.1:0-322 GCF_001540865.1 Ananas comosus | reverse complement strand
AAGGCACGAGCCCGTACACTGGCCTCGGTTCAAGGAGGCAGCGGCAGCCAGGCGGCGGCTTGGGGAGTGTCGGGGCGACAACGACTGGTCGCCTGAGGCCGTGGGAGGGCGGCGCGCCCGACGGTGGCTGGCGGCGGCGCGCAGAGGTCATTGCGCTCGGCAGTTGTAAGGAGCTGGGGCCGGCCGGTGGCCCACGGGGACGACGGGGGCGGCGCAAGGGAGGCCGCCGGAGACCCAGGAGGGCGGCGCGACCGATCTAAGGGGCGATGGCACGCGGGCCTCGAGTTCAGCTGAGTTCGGGCTGGGCTGACCGCGGGTGGCT
>NW_017893290.1:0-326 GCF_001540865.1 Ananas comosus | reverse complement strand
CGAGCGCCATGCCTATCGGACGGGAGAAGGCGGACGGGACAGGCAACAGGGCGAGAGAAGGCGGAGCGTACGGGAGAAGGCGGACGGGATGTCGGACGGGACAGGCAACAGGGCGAGAAAAGGCGGAGAGCCGTCGGACGGGACAGGCAACAGGGCGAGAGAAGGCGGAGATCCGTCGGACGGGACAGGCAACAGGGAGAGAGAAGGCGGAGATTCGTCGGACGAGACAGGCAACAAGGCGAGAGAAGGCGGAGAGGCACCATCACGAAGGCGGAGAGGACGAAAGGACGGCGAGGGGGGCCAACGCCGCGTCGTACGGAAGAACG
>NW_017893289.1:0-327 GCF_001540865.1 Ananas comosus | reverse complement strand
AATTGATAATATTTTTGTCTTTGTGAAAGAATCGGTTCTTCGTATATCCCTCTCATTCCGTCTTTACACTTTTTTTTCAACGTGGCTTAGGCCTGAATCGAGAGGCCAAGTTACATCTAATCAATCATTAAAATAGTCAAATTTAAGACGGTTTGATGTAGAGCAGAATGCCTAGATTGAAAAATTCAGTAAAATTTAGTTTCTAGTAACTTTAAATACTATAAATTATTTCCAACTGCTCCGATCGTCAAATCAAACGACATCAAATTGATTTTGACAAAAGTGGAAAAATAATAATTTCAGCCCAAATCCTCTCAAAAGGATACA
>NW_017893288.1:0-331 GCF_001540865.1 Ananas comosus | reverse complement strand
AGATAATTGGGAAAATTTCCTCACTACCCTTCCAAATCGCTCTAATATCATAAATACCCTTTCAAATTTTGAAATTTCATATTTGCCCTCAAAAAGCATAAAAATTTTCAAAAATACCCTTATAACTATCATTCTGTCCTGTTTTGGCATAGCAGATTCAAAATACCGAATTTACCCTCCAATGTATTTTCATCAATACCCTCACAAATTTTCTGTACATTACAAAATAGCCCCTTAATTTGATTTTTTTTTTTATCAAAGTCTTCTTAATATTTGGTTCCTTGAAATTGGATTAATTTTTGTCAATTAAATTACAGATTTTATCAACCCA
>NW_017893287.1:0-331 GCF_001540865.1 Ananas comosus | reverse complement strand
CGGCCAACAACTCACGCTCCTCCCGCACATGGGCATCTCCATGCTCTGCCCATAGCGCCTTATTGAAAACCTCAGTGAAAGTTGTGAGCTGGAATAATTGCACCGCTCTATATATCCATGGCCGAAGTCCTCGCAAGAACCACTCGGCCAGATCCGCGTCATCCTTAACCACGTCTGGGACGCAGTCTATAATGTGGGAGAACTCCTGTTCGTAGTCCGCCACCGAACGATCCCCCTGTCTCAATTTTCGAAACCTCTCCTTTAGCTTTCGCTTCTCGGTGTCGGGGAAATAATATCCAAACATCTCCTTCTTAAACTCTTCCCAGAGCAT
>NW_017893286.1:0-334 GCF_001540865.1 Ananas comosus | reverse complement strand
CAAGGCCGCGCTGCGACTTTTTTTTTTTTTGCTTTTTTCTTTTCTTTTCTTCTCCGACTCTTCTCCACCGTCTCCGACGACGACGCCTCTCTCGCCCTTCCCCGCCCTTCTTATCTCTCTCTCCCTGATTCTCGACCTCCTCCGACGACGATGCATCTTCGTCGGCGCCGACGTCGACACCGTGGAGGTCACTACAGCGCTACAGCCTCGGAGCGGGGGTCTTTAGCGGCGTCGTCGCTGGCACCGTGGCTGTTGGCAGAGAGGGTGACAAAAAAAAATTATAGAAAAAACAGAAAAAAAAATAAAGTTAAAAAATTATATAAAAAGAAAGATG
>NW_017893285.1:0-336 GCF_001540865.1 Ananas comosus | reverse complement strand
TAAAAAATATATAATATTAAAATTTAAAAATAATTTTAATATGTTAAAAAAAGTGATGAATAATTTATCACATATAGAAAGTGATAATTCATTGATAGTGTATATCTATTTTTATAAATAAATTTTTTATCAAATTGTTTTTATAATTATAATATATTTTATGCTTATTAATAAAGAAAAGCTACCTAAAAGTGTAGCCTATTGAGTCAGAAAAAAAAGAAAAAGAAAAAGGGGCCCAATAATTTTTGAAAAAACACCAAATGATTGCATTGAATTGAAGGGCATCATTTTTTTTAAGGGAGAATTTTCTCTATATCCCTATAAAACCATCTAATT
>NW_017893284.1:0-336 GCF_001540865.1 Ananas comosus | reverse complement strand
GATATCTATTTAAAGAGTTTTTTGGTCTTAGAAAAATATTTTGGTCTACAAAACCGGTTTAATTCAACTGAGAATACTATAACATTCTCAAATACTTTCAGTTCAAATTCAAAATTTTAATTTTAAATCAAAAATTAAATGTTGGCTTTCAAATTCAAAGTACAATGTAGATTCAAAATTTAAAAGTTTAATATAAATTTTAAAATTAAAAATTTTACATTACAATACCAACTTCCAAACTTAAATTTAAATTCAATATTTTTTTGATTTGGATTCTTAACAAATTGGGTATTATTTAATTTGGTAAGTAACAAAACTAAATAAGATATTTAATAT
>NW_017893283.1:0-337 GCF_001540865.1 Ananas comosus | reverse complement strand
TAAATTTTCATATCAAAATTTAATTACTAATAAGCTGTTATATAATTTATTAATAAAATTAATTATATATATATATATATATGTGTGTGTGTGGAGAGAGAGAATAAAGTGGAGGGTTGGGGACAGGTGTCAACCTAAGGTTCCCCCAACCCTCTTTTAATGTAATATAAGAAGATGTAATAGAAATAGAAAATAGATATAAGTAATTATCCAACTGAAAATATTTAAAAAATAAAATGTAAATTTTCAAAAGTAAGAAAACAAAAGTAAAAAAAAGTAAATATATATAAAAAGGTTTTTTAAATTTTAGTTTTTTTTTTTTTTTTTTTTTTTTTTG
>NW_017893282.1:0-337 GCF_001540865.1 Ananas comosus | reverse complement strand
ACAGTGTTTAATAGTGATTTAATTTGATTTAATACTGATTAAAATTCTATTTTATCCATCTAATTGCTATATTTGAGTTTGACATGTAGCAAGCATATAGAAAGATGCATGATAAACATTTAATTTGATTTAATTTGATTTAATCGTGTATATAATTATAATTTTATTTAATAGTGTTTAATAGTGTTTCCTAATAAAATTCTAGTTAATTGTATATATAATTATAGTTTGATTTAATAGTGTTTAATAGTGTTTCCTAAAAAACTTCTACTTTTAACCTTCTAATTGCTATATTTGAGTTTGACATGTGGCAAGGATATAGAAAGATGCATGATAA
>NW_017893281.1:0-338 GCF_001540865.1 Ananas comosus | reverse complement strand
GACCCTAACTTGAAATTGCTCGCGTGCAAACCTATTTAAGGTTAAAGCGAACACGTTTGCGAAGTCGGTTCGGCAATCCGTCGAGCCTACGCGAAGATATCGCCAAAAGAACATTTTCGGCGACAAGTGTCGGGAACGCGGGTCGCGATTCGTGGAAAAGTGCGAGAAGTGGATTTCTCTCATTCTAGTACCAAGTAAAGATGGGTTGTGCTTTACCGAAGTGATTAGGTCACTTCCATGTCAAAGTAAAGTATGGTTTCATTGATGCATATATGAATATGATTGTCGATATATGACATAAATGCTAGATGCTTATGTATGAATAGGCATATATGATT
>NW_017893280.1:0-341 GCF_001540865.1 Ananas comosus | reverse complement strand
TATAATAATATATATTTATTATATAGAAAATATTAACTTTGTTAAAATATTATTATATTTCTGAATAAAAGTTAAGAAAATTCTCATTTATATTTGTGAGAAAAAAATTCTCCTTTATACATAATTTATTAGTATTATTCAAAAAAATTTGTATGTATTTATCAAAAAGCCAAAATATCCGTATACGTTCAATAACATTTGGTTTAGGTCTCCTACTAGAAAAAAATAAAATAAAAAAAGTAAGAAAAGGAATAAAAAAATATTAATTTAATTCTCGCACCTCTAACATTATGTCATTAACTTTCTGCCATACGAATAATAAAAATGGAAGAACTTCAGTT
>NW_017893279.1:0-350 GCF_001540865.1 Ananas comosus | reverse complement strand
GGTTAATGTCTTTAATGGTTCAATTAGACTTATTGATTAGACTTGATCGGCTTATAATCCGATTTGATTTGTCATTATGGTTTGGTTGACTTGGATCAAGCCTATTACGAAGACGGCGACCCGGTTTAATTAACCGAATCCGAGTCAAGCCTATCACGAAGATGGCGATCCGGTTTAATTAACCGAACCCGAGTCAAACCTATCACGAAGACGGCGACCTGGTTTAATGATCCGAACTCGGGTCAAGCCTATCATGAAGACGGCGACCCGGTTTAATTAACCGAACTCGAGTCAAGCCTATCACGAAGACGGCGACCCGGTTTAATTAACCGAACCCGAGTCAAGCCTAT
>NW_017893278.1:0-351 GCF_001540865.1 Ananas comosus | reverse complement strand
GTGCAAGGAACAAAGGAAATGAGCCACAATTAGAAATTAATGGGGGGTGTTGAATTAATAAAAAGTTTTAGAAATAATGTAACATGTGGTCATTACCTTTGAAGATGGATCTTCTACATGCATGGGCTCAGAAGGGAAAATATTCAAAGTCTCTGCAACACATGAACATCATTAGCTCTCCTCAAGGTGCAATATATATGCAACTAATTATATTTATAAATAAATAAATAAATATATATATATATATATATATATATATATATATATACCTTCAAATTAATTAAGCATGTATATATAAACATGTACTCATGTAACAAACTTTTACTCAATAACAAAAGTATACATATCAGT
>NW_017893277.1:0-361 GCF_001540865.1 Ananas comosus | reverse complement strand
TTAAGACTTTGAAGGGTTTTTTTAGTACAATAGCTTTCTCCTAAAATTTTATTCTAAAAATAGGTCTGTTAAATTTTTATTTATAAATATGACCCTATAAAAATGGTGAATGATTTACCGCCTTTAGAAGTGGTGAATTATTCACCGTTTTTTTTTCCTCACCTTTTTTTTTTTTATATATTTGTACAATGATAAAAGTGGTAAAAGCGGTGAAGTTTTTATTCTTTTTCTACTCCTAATGAGGAGTTATAAATGCGGTGAATCATTCACCGCATTCAGAGGTCTATTTTTATAATTATTTTTTTTGAAAAAATTATTTTTATAATTATAAAAATTGATAGGATTATTTATAAAAAAAAAT
>NW_017893276.1:0-366 GCF_001540865.1 Ananas comosus | reverse complement strand
CACCCCCACCCCAAAAGTTATAACCGTTCTCTTAATTAATCCCACTTCAACTCGCTAACCGCACAAAAACTCTTCGTGCGGACACGTCCGAACTACCCCTTCCGTAGAGAGCAAATCGCGTCAACGACCTTTTGACCGGGGCTAATTGCGACATTTAAAAAAACCGCCGAGGGTAAAAGGGTCAATTCACACCAACCCATAACCCTGTCCCTTGTCCCGTATAAAACCCATCTCCTAGTCTCTCTCTCTCTCTCTCTATGTGTCTCTCTCTCTCTCTCTCTCTCTCTCTCTCTATGTGTCTCTCTCTCTCTCTGCCAATTCGATCGAATCCCTCGCCGCATTAGTGCTCACGTACGGATCCGAATT
>NW_017893275.1:0-373 GCF_001540865.1 Ananas comosus | reverse complement strand
TAATAATAGAATATGTACGAATTAATTTAAATTTTTATATTATTTATGTCCGTATTTAAATTCACGTAAAAAAATATTTTAAAAGATACGTAACACTACTTATTATTATTATTATTATTATTATTATTATTATTATTATCTTTTGCTAGCTATGGCCTATGGGCCACCCTAACACGTGACATGCCTACTCAATTATTGCTTATTATTATATTATATTATTATATTATTATTTTTTTGTTTTTTATTATTTATTTATTTATTTATCATGGAAAGCTACTCAAATAGTGAACAGTAAACATTAACGTATACGTCCAAAATTGTTTTTTTGTACGGATTCTTGTCTCCACGTGTATACGTATTTATATATATATAT
>NW_017893274.1:0-383 GCF_001540865.1 Ananas comosus | reverse complement strand
TGTAGAGTTGAGATAAAGATGGTAGGTGGTAGTAGGTGGAAGGGTGTTTGATCCAAAAGGTTTTAGTAATTAAGGAGTAGATCCAATGGATAGAAACTTTGAAACACCAAGAAATTAGTGCTTCTAAAAGTATTCTAGCTGAATTGTAGAGTTGAGATAAAGATGGTAGGTGGTAGTAGGTGGAAGAATGTTTGATCCAAAAGGTTTTAGTAATTAAGGAATAGATCCAATGGATAGAAACTTCGAAACACCAAGAGATTAGTGCTTCTAAAAGTATTCTAGCTGAATTGTAGAGTTGAGATAAAGATGGTAGGTGGTAGTAGGTGGAAGGGTGTTTGATCCAAAAGGTTTTAGTAATTAAGGAGTAGATCCAATGGATAGAA
>NW_017893273.1:0-388 GCF_001540865.1 Ananas comosus | reverse complement strand
ATGCCACAACATATAAGATAGAATTAAAAAAAAATAATTAGGGTTAGGATTTTAAAGATAAAGTAAAACAAAAAGAGTAAACAATTTTTTAAAAATTATATATATATGTATTTTGTATTTGAAAAATATAAGAACACAAAAAATAAAAATAAAAAGGAGAACATCTTACGAATAACCTGCATATTCACCCAACGAACAATAAGTTAAAAGGATTAGATTGAATACATATAAAAAATAAATTTATAAAATCTTATCCGTTAAACTTTGATTTAATAGTTGAAATTTTACATATGAATGAGTCTTTTTATAATTAAGCTCGCATTTATATTTTTATTTTGCTAAAAATTAAATAATAAAAATATATATTATATATAATTATTTATTTATA
>NW_017893272.1:0-392 GCF_001540865.1 Ananas comosus | reverse complement strand
ATAATTTCAAAATTGTACATACAAAATAATTAAAATAAATAAACAAATTAAACTTGACGAAGATGGATTAATTAGAAGTCTTGTGGAGGAAAAGTAAAGGATAGTAATAAATTAATTAGAAATAAAATGGTGAGAATTATAAATGACAGGGGGAATATTTAAATACATTAATTGAAAGTTTAGTAGTGGGTTATTTTAGATGTATTAATTAGATACGTTAATTAAAAATTTAATGGAGAATTTAAATATTCCCCCTGTC
The DNA here is from genome assembly GCF_001540865.1 of Ananas comosus. NCBI lineage: Eukaryota > Viridiplantae > Streptophyta > Magnoliopsida > Poales > Bromeliaceae > Ananas > Ananas comosus. The sequence continues at coordinate 133 of NW_017893272.1, read as the reverse complement.
ATTTATAATTCTCACCATTTTATTTCTAATTAATTTATTAAAGAGAAGGGGAAGAATCACATGGTGGTGAAGGTGAAGAAAAACTTGATAGGAACCATTTAAATACATTAATTGAAAGTTTAGTAGTAGGTCA
>NW_017893271.1:0-393 GCF_001540865.1 Ananas comosus | reverse complement strand
AATATCTTAGATCTAAAATTTTAATGTCATATTATCACGTTTTGTAAGATTTTTATTTTCAGCCGTTGATTTTGAGCCCCTTAGTTTACTAGACAAATGATATTGAAAAATTACAAAATTTATTTTCTAGATACTTCAAATACTCTAGATCAAGTTCAACGGAGCTGATCGACGATTCAAAAGTCGCAACATGGAAAACGACCTGGAAGCACGGAAGGCTCCGTGCTTCCAGAAGCATAGTAGGGTCAGGATGAAAAATTATAGGGTCGGGATCATATTAGTCGGTTAGAGTTGAATGGTCTCCCTAGGGTTGAGTGGTCCCCACTGGGCTATAGTATTTAATCCAATGGTTAGAAATAATGAAAAGAGTTGATCCAAAGGCTAAAAAAACTA
>NW_017893270.1:0-396 GCF_001540865.1 Ananas comosus | reverse complement strand
TATTGATCATCGATTTAGATGCTCAATCATCAACAATAAAGTGAAAATACTACATGAGACAGAAATTATTCTACCTTAATTATAATCTCTTGTTATTTTGTTTCTAAAGATCAAGTGAATCCAAACAACACATTAATCAACAAAGACATATAGTATACTCCTTGTACCCTTTTGCAGAATCAACTACTTGATAGCAAAGAAAATAAAAATTAATTGAAAAGAGTAGGGGAAGAAGAAGAAGAACAACTAACCACAGATCCAGAAAGGATTAGATTGAAGAGGGAGCTGCTCCAAAATAATTAATCTCAAATTTAATTAGAGAAAATGCTGCAACCAGAGAAGCTCTGGAAGTAGATGTTTTAGGGATTGAGGAGTTGGAGATGAGGATGAACTATA
>NW_017893269.1:0-397 GCF_001540865.1 Ananas comosus | reverse complement strand
ATAAGCTGAGTGAATAATCTGAGTTTAGTTAAAATTGGGCCAATGTTGTTGGCCCATAAAAACAAACCCAATAGACAAATAAAAGAACAAAATTTTACTAAATTTATATATTTTTCCTTTCTTTCTTTCTTTCACAGAGCTTTAAATTTTCAATATGTTTCTCTCTTTCTCTTTTTCTGTTTCTCATCCTAAGTGGCCAAGCCGAAAGTCCTCCAAGTTACCAAGTAACAGCATATACCCGCCGTTGCCTACCTTACTATTAATTTTGTATGCTTGAGAAAATATACAAAATATTTTTAAAGTAAAAAATTATTATTCATATAAAATTTTAATTTTAGTTATATATGATTGGATAGTTTAATCCAATATTTATCTATATAATTTATTTATTTTTGAC
>NW_017893268.1:0-404 GCF_001540865.1 Ananas comosus | reverse complement strand
ATCGAGAAAAAGAGGGCGTGAGAACTATAATTTATAGTTCCCAGTGGGCAATTACTGACCTCTGCTCATGCACCACTAGGCCCCAAAATAAAGGTAAGCAACGATAATAATAATGATAAGCAATAAGGAGCATGTAATTAAACTGCTGAAAGAAAGCTCAATTAGAATGCTAGTCTACGGTGTCTCAAATAAGCATGATGTCAGCCAAAATGTACATCTACTCTATCATTACAATTAAGTCCAATCACACTAGTTTAATGTTGTTAACCTTTGTCAATACATGATGTAGAAGTTCTAATATGGCGACCAAGTATACTACATGTCTCACACTATGCTAAAAGCATGTAAATGTAACCCAACTACTAAGTCTATCTAGTAGTGATCATTCATCCTCAACCCCGTGT
>NW_017893267.1:0-411 GCF_001540865.1 Ananas comosus | reverse complement strand
TATCTTTTTTTTTCTTTTTCTTTTTTTGAGAGATAGATAGCACGCTATCCGCTTCGTTTATTTCATTTAGAAATAAACTTAGCTAGAAATGTGAAAAAATCCCCATAATAATATTGGAAAAAATATTCTAAATATTCAAGACAAAAAAGAATCATCTCTCTGAAACAAAATGAAACTTTTCAAGAAGTTAGAATGAATTAAAAAAAACATAAAATGTGCCAAAAATAATAAAAAAAAAACACCCAAAAATGCTTTCCTAAGCTCCAAGCGAACAACAAATTAAATGTAAAAAACGAAAAAAGAAATTACTGCTAGCAGTAGAGCTATAAGGAATCGAACCTTCTATTCTATTGCGCTCTCAATTCAACAGGTGGAAGGTCAATAATCCTACAAAATTTTGTTGAAGTACAT
>NW_017893266.1:0-416 GCF_001540865.1 Ananas comosus | reverse complement strand
CTTAAAATTTATAATTTTAAATTTTAATTTGAATTTGAATTAAAAATTAAAATTTAATCAAGTATTTCGAATCTAACTTCTGAATTTGAATTTAAATTAACTTTTAATCTATAAAGTTTTATTTAAATTTTATTTAAACCTTAAATTAAATTTATGGGTTCAAATTAAAATTAAAATTAAAATTTTAAGTTTGAATTTGAATAAATCAAAATTTAGTTTTATATTTTGAATTATCTACTCAACTTCAAAGTTTAATTTTTTTTAAAAAAAAATAGATTTAAAATTGTGACATTATTTCAAAATTTTGTTGTAAATTTTTAATATTTAATTTTTAATTTAAATTTAAATTAATATATTATAACGATAAAGTTAGTATATTAATTTGATTATGTTTTTTATATCCATCTGAAACAAAA
>NW_017893265.1:0-424 GCF_001540865.1 Ananas comosus | reverse complement strand
TATATATATATATATATATATATATATATATTTTGTTATCGAAATTAGGTTATGAAATTTAATTGTAATAATTCTAAAAATTTAAGCCGATAAAAAATTAAATTTATAAGACTATACGTGCAATTTATCCGAAAAAATTACTAAAACCTTCTATAATATAACATTACTATTTTTAACCACCGCATTACCTATGTAGGCCTAAAAGATTCAAAAGTTTCGTAAGCGCTTTTAATTTTTAAAATTTTATTAAAAATTTTAATTTATTAAAAATTTCCATTAAACTATTTATTATTATTTTTATTTATTTTATTTTTTTATATAAAACTAATTAAGCTGAACATATACTCGCCACTTTCAAATAATAATTTTTAAATAAATAATTGATTAGTGTCTTTGAAAATAAAAAAAGTTTAGAAAATAAAAA
>NW_017893264.1:0-428 GCF_001540865.1 Ananas comosus | reverse complement strand
TAATTTTTGCTCTATCTCTGCCACGCAGGCGTCACGTCAGCGCCATACGAGCAGGAATGTAGGATGTGGAATAAGTTGAAAACGATAATCCATTCATCGTGTTCAGTGAATATATTGACCCCACGCGCAAGTAATATAATATACACTAAATACGATGAACTATTCACTGTGTCAACTTATTCTTTATCTACCATCTCTACTCGCGTGGTGCTAATGTGTCGCCTACGTGGCAGAAATAAGGATAAAATTATAATTATAAAATTAGTGTTGCTATTTGTGAAAATAATTTTGTTTTTGAGCGGAACGAACGCCCAATGGCCGCCCCCCATCTTATCCAATCGCGCTCTTCCACGTCACCCTCCAAATCCAACGGCTCCGATCACCCGACCCGCCCATCCGACGGCCGAGAAGCTCCTTCTAGACCCTTC
>NW_017893263.1:0-432 GCF_001540865.1 Ananas comosus | reverse complement strand
GGGTCAAGCCTATCACGAAGACGGTGACCCGGTTTAATTAATCGGACCCGGGTCAAGCCTATCACGAAGATGGCGACATGGTTTAATTAATCGGACCCGGGTCAAGCCTATCACGAAGATGGCGACATGGTTTTATTAATCGGACCCGGGTCAAGCCTATCACGAAGACGGTGACCTGATTTAATGAACCGAACTCAGGTCAAGCCTATCACGAAGACGGCGACCCGGTTTAATTAACCGGACTCGGGTCAAGCCTATCACGAAGACGGCGACCCGACTCAATTAATTGGACTCGGGTCAAGCCTATCACGAAGACGGTGACCCGGTTTATGTCAAGTTGGATCTAGCCTATCACGAAGACGGCGATCCAAATATTTATTTTATTATCTTATTTTATTTTATTATCATTTTTTTTAGAGATTTGAGCGTGTC
>NW_017893262.1:0-433 GCF_001540865.1 Ananas comosus | reverse complement strand
AAATCGTGAAATTTGAATCCGAGCACCTTAGCAAGCCTACGAGGTGGGTGGTGCTTTCCAAACTCCTTGAAATTCTTCCTATGTCTAATGTGTCACTGAATGAGATGATATTTATGTGAATATTGCATGTTGTGAGTACAATTGCACTATGAGATGGTTGAGAACCTAAGAACCCTATTGTCAAGCCCGGGTACCAGCGGAAGCATATCCGGTACATGCACACACCCGCCATACACCTGCAGTATATAAGACGTCTACAAAGAAGCAAATCGATAGGAAGAAAACATAGAAGATCCTATCCTGATATCAGAGCAAAGTACAAGTCAATAATATCATCAACAGAAGAACAGAGAGTATACAACCCAAAATCTCAACATCAAAGAGAAGTAAGAAAACTATAATCTCTGGATCTAAAAACTCATATACATAAAAG
>NW_017893261.1:0-436 GCF_001540865.1 Ananas comosus | reverse complement strand
CACGCTCGAAGATCAAGGATGCTACATCAGTTGACGAGTACGATGAGCAACTGATGATAAATACAAATATATATATATATATATATATATATATAACATTATAACTAAAGGGCTCTTGTAATGATTTCTGAGACAAATGCTTATCTGACACAAAATTGTAAATAAAGCACAACAACAATCTAATTGGGAGCAAAAGTTTCTGCTACAATATCAAAATCTCTACCTGTAGAAGCGTAACTTGCGCAGAGAGAGTGGTCGCCTCCGTCTGAAGCGTCTGCACCTTCCGCTCGAGTTCGCTCGTGTAGCGAATCTTCCTCTCCTTCGATCGAGCCGCGGATTGCCTGTTCGCGAGAATCCTGCAGCACAAAACCATGGATGGATAAGTAAAAAAAGCTCTCTGGAATAAGAAATATGCCCAAATTACTTACATTAACAT
>NW_017893260.1:0-439 GCF_001540865.1 Ananas comosus | reverse complement strand
TGTGTTAATATTGACATATTAGACTTAAAAGTATTCATGTGTAAATAAATGATTTTGCTCGGACTTACTTTTAGAGGCTGGACTTACTTTTAGAGGCCATATACAAAATTATTGTCTAATAATTAGGCATTCATCCTTTCTTTACAAATTTAATATAATCTTTCTTTTTCTTTGCCACCCATCTCATGTATGCCTTTTTGATTGCCATTCTCGTCCTTTATAATAGTGGATGCTTTCAGATTGGCGACAAAGAGTATGGCTCGCTCTCTGCGCACTTGTCTACAAAAGCATGTGAGAGAGTGTCTAATATTTCCAAAACTCTGCCGCCAATTCTCCATACGATAAAGATTTCAAGGTTGGATTCATGGCCAAGGAGTTTCCAGACTTCACCTCCAAGTGACGACAATATTGCTCTCTTTTTCTTCCCAGACAATACAAG
>NW_017893259.1:0-441 GCF_001540865.1 Ananas comosus | reverse complement strand
AGTATTTTTTTTCTATTTTAGAGATAAATAGAAATTAAAAGTTTGTTTTATTACGTTATTTATTTTACGTAAGGAAAGAGGAAACAATATTTTTTTCCCTCCAAAAAATGGGTCTGTCGACAGACCCAAATTTGAAATACGTGTTTTTATATATAATATAGATATATATAAACTTACTATTACATTAAAGAAGGGTTGGGCAGTTGGGGGAACCTCAGGGTGACACCTGTCTCCCAACCCTCCACTTCATTCTCTCTCTCTCTCTCTCTCACACACACACATATAGTGACACCTGTCCCCCAACCCTCCACTTCATTCTCTCTCTCACACTCACACACACACCCGCCGCACACACACATATATATAATTAATTATATATATAATTAATTAATTTTATTAATAAATTGTATAACAGCTTATTAGTAATTAAATTTTGATATT
>NW_017893258.1:0-451 GCF_001540865.1 Ananas comosus | reverse complement strand
CTAGAAACTAAATTTCAAATCTTTTCAAAATTATTAACCTAATGATCAAAAGATTTCAAAATTTGTAATTTTAGTGGTAGATATGAGGTGTTTTCACGTTTAACGGTGTAAAGCTATCCAAATCAATTGAATTTTGGTTAGAAAATTTTTTAAACTATTTAGAACAAGATCTATACTCTCGATCATGATTATAAAATTCCTATCATCACTTTGCAGAGGATATTTATTTTCAATCGTTCATTTTTATGCCCACTTGATGAATAAGAGAACAATATCGGAAAAGCATGAAATTTGATTTCTAGATACTTCAAGTGGTATAGATTATATTTAATGGTGCCGATCGTCGATTTGGAGGCTCCATCATCGAAAACAAATGGGTGGCAACGGAGTCCGTTTGCTACCGATAGTATTCTAGCTCAACTATATATATATATATATATATATATATATA
>NW_017893257.1:0-457 GCF_001540865.1 Ananas comosus | reverse complement strand
TATATATATATGTATATGTATATACATGTATATATGTCACGACCCGGGGTCCCTTTTTAGTTTAAAGCATAGCGGAAAAGTGTCTGAATTTTTTTTTTTTTGAATACCTGACCGCAGTGTATGCCAGATCCGCCACAAATACAGGAGATCCACTGTTCACACGGACGGAGTCTCCCCTATATTTGCACGGCGTCGCACAAGTACAAGATTTCAAACATGATACAACCACAATCAGATGAATATACACATAACCAACAGTTATACATTCATACACCATTCACCACAGTTTCACATTTATACATTCGATATTTAAATATAAATCCACATCTATCAGTTAAAATGTTTCCAACCATAGAAACAGGTTTTGAAATACTAAGATGCAAAATCCACAGAAAACCTTTTGAAAACTGTTTTCTACACAGAAACCTTTATTCTTTAAAAACGCTACCACGAGGGG
>NW_017893256.1:0-471 GCF_001540865.1 Ananas comosus | reverse complement strand
TATATATATATATATATGTATATATATATATATAGGGTCCGGCTACTGTACTATTATGAGTACGATTGCCTTCGTACTCATAGGTTGTTTTCGATGATAGAGCTTCCGAATCGACGATCCACTCCGTTAAATATGATCTAGAGTATTTGAAACTTCTAGAAAATAAATTTCGTAATTTGTTGAAATCATAATAAAGTCCATCAAGTGGGCATAAAATGAACGGTCAAAATCGAAGGACGTCCTAAAAAAGGGATGATCGGATCCTTCAATTTAAGATCGGAGTTATTGATCTTTATTTAGGTAGTGAATAGAATTTTCTATAAAAAATTCAACAAATTCCGATTCATTTATACTGTTAAACTAGCAAGTATCCCATACCGGCCGTTAAAAATTGTTAAATTTGTGACCTCTTGATCGTAAGGTAAATGATATCGAAAAATTATAAAATTTGATTTCTAGAAGTTTTAAATG
>NW_017893255.1:0-472 GCF_001540865.1 Ananas comosus | reverse complement strand
TTTTTTTTTTTGTCGGAGGAAAAGTACAGAAACCAAAACCCAACTCGCAAAAAAGTTTTTAAAAGTAAATAAAAAAATAAATAAAAGAGGGATTTTTATTTTTTATTTAAGCATTAAACAGAGTGTTCGGGGCGGAGTTATGGTGCGCACCGAAGGTCACCCTGAGGTAGCTGAAGGCGCCCCCGGCGACGGGCATGTCGACGGCGAACTCGGTATAGCAGAAGGCGGAGAGGCGGGCGGCGCGGCCGGTGGCGACGAATACGCCGGCGCCGACCATCCCGCCGAGGCCGAACCCCACCAGGTCCGGCCACCGCAGCGTCCGCGCCATGTCCGGCCCCGACCGCGCCCTTACCCTGCTCATCTCCTCGTACGTCGTCGTCACCGACCCCGCCCTCCGCACAATCCTCCTGTGCGTCTCCCCCAGCGCCCGCCCATACTCCCTCAAGCTCGCGAACGACGACGACGACGACGA
>NW_017893254.1:165349-180233 GCF_001540865.1 Ananas comosus | reverse complement strand
AGCACAAGGGCTGCTGTGCTCCTAATAGCACAGTAGCCCTACTATATATATATATATATATATAAAATGTATTTTAATTATATATATATAATGTATTTTAATTATATATAGGCTTTAATTTAATTTGGACCATTATTGTTGGCCCATAAAATAAATCCAATAAGTACAACAGTGCAATTGAACCCAACTCTAAATTTACATAACACACTCTCTCTTTCAGACTTTCACTTTTGTACATAACTCTAAAACATGATAATATTCAAATTTTCAAATTTCTATTTTTTTTCTCCTCTCTCTTTCTCTCTTTCTCTTTGACCCTCACCTGGTCAGGCAGTCACCCTAGCTCATATTTCTTTCAATTATTTTGTATTTTGAACTATTGGATATGTTGCATCAAATTGTAGGTAATATTCTATAAAAATTAAACTATTGATTATATAATGTCGAGAATTTCAATCGGCTCGTTTAGAGCTCGAGCTCGGCTCGACTCGAAATTAGGCTCGCTCGAGCTCGGCTCGAATTAATTTCAAGCCGAGCTTGAGCCTAGATTTAGGCTCGAAATTAATTTCAAGCCGAATTTGAGCCGACATAAGCTCGCTCGAGCTCGGCTCGTTTCCACCCCTACTCCCTACGCAAACCTCTATCCCCATTGTATTGTACGTATCATCATTCCTCGAAGGCGAAATTGTAAGGCGAACCCCCTCAACTCCGCACACATTTCAAATGGCCCCCTCATCATTAATTCTCTCTCTTTCTCTCTCCATTGTTCTCTCTCCACTTTTGTTATTTATTTTCTTTTTTTCTTTTCCCCCATATCAGATTGTTAATCTTTATTATTTGATTTAATTAAGTCCGGCAATTAAAAATATTATTAATTATAATAAAATTTAGCCACATAAATACGAAATCTTATAACTGTATGATATTTTTGTTAGAGTTATGTAAAATAAATACTAAAGATTAGTGATTGTCCATGAAAAAGAATTTTAGGGATCAAAAAGAAAAAAAAAGATTTTAGTTTGCTAAGACGCTCTTTCATTTAATTTTTATTTCTATTATAATAAGTATTTTAACATTCACATTTTAATAAAGATGTGACAAATTATTTTGATAAATATCCATATTAATAACAATAATTTTGTCATTTTTCATGTGAAAATTATCAAAAATATTATTTTTAATAATTATAAATTATATGTGTAGTACGTATGAAAACTCATAAAATTATTTAATATGGGTATTTGATTTTTCAAAAAATCATGAAAAATGATTTCATAAAAAAAATTCCTTTCCATAGTTTGTGTTTTTCGAATAAAAAATATTTAAAATAAAAAATGTTTTCATAAATAAGTAGAAAGAATTTAGAAAAATATTATTTTAAAAATAAACGAGTAAAAAAGGTAATTTCTTAGCTAAAAATATTATTTTTATGAAATATCCGAGAAACAAACAGCTTCTAGAAAAGGTGATCAAAAACTGAGGGTACAAATTCAGAATGGCCTGTTGTTGAGGGGTCTCGGTGCAATTTTTTACTCATCATCGAGGAGCGGTGGGAGGAACCCGCATGAAGAAGCGTTTCCCCGGAAACGTCCGCAGGGAGAGCTTTGTGAGGTAACTACTCGTAACGGGTGGTGGGTCGCCTTCTCCTCCTCCCCCTTTTCCTCCCTCTCTCTCTCTCCCCCAATTCCCCTGCCCGTGCTCTCCCCTCCTCCCCACCATTTAATATTGCACATCCGGAACGGAACCTTCTAGAAGCTTTTAAATCCTTCCTTTCCCAACCTTCTCTCCTCTCCTCTCCTCTCCTCTCCTCTCCCCGTTGCTTCTCGACGCTTCCGAAGAAGACGACGAATCCCCTCCGATCCGATCCGATCGAGCAGGAGGAGGAGGAGGAGGAGGACGAAGAGGAAGAAGAGATTGAGGTCGAGGGTTTGATCGGATCGGATCTCGCGGCGGAGATGGGCGGCGGCGGCGGCGGAGGAGCGGCGGCGATGGCCCCTCCGCCGGTGGGGGAGCAGGCGGGGGATACGACGTCGGCGGCGGCGGCGGCGGCGGGGGGGCAGAGGTCGCTGCCGACGCCGTTCCTGACGAAGACGTACCAGCTGGTGGACGACCCCGCCGTGGACGACGTGATCTCGTGGAACGACGACGGGTCCACCTTCATCGTGTGGCGCCCCGCCGAGTTCGCCCGCGACCTCCTCCCCAAGTACTTCAAGCACAACAACTTCTCCAGCTTCGTGCGCCAGCTCAACACCTACGTGAGCATCTCCTCCGTCTCTGCCCCCTGATCCGTCCATCTTGTAGATCTCGATCTCGTTTTGGCCTCTGATTGGGATTTGGCGTGGCTTCTTTTGGCAGGGATTTAGGAAGATCGTGCCGGATCGGTGGGAATTCGCCAACGACTGCTTCAGACGAGGCGAGCGGCGCCTCCTCTGCGACATCCACCGCCGGAAGATCACCCCGCCGGCGGCGGGTGCCGCAGCGCCCTCGGCGGCGCAGGTGACGGTGGCGGCGGCGATACCGGTGGCGGTGCCGGTGACCCACACGGGATCGCCGACGATCTCGGGGGAGGAGCAGGTGCTCTCGTCGAACTCGTCCCCCGGGGCGCCTCCGCCGCCCCCGCCGCCGCCCCTGACGGCTGCGTCGGCTCCGTCGACGTCGGGATCGGGCGGCGCCGGGGATCTGCACGAGGAGAACGAGAGGCTCCGGGGGGAGAACTCGCGGCTCTCCCGCGAGCTCGGCCAGATGAAGAACCTCTGCAACAACATCCTCCTCCTCATGTCCAAGTACGCCGCGAGCCAGCAACCGGGCTCCGACTCCTCGTCGCCGGCCCCGCCGCCGCCGGAGGCGGCGCCGATGCTAGAGCTCATGCCGTCCAGCGCCGCCGCCGCCGCCGCCGCCGCCGCCGCTGCGTTGGAGGAGGAGGAGGAGGAGGAGGAGGAGGAGGCGGTGGATGAGGCGGAGGAAGAGGAGGATCCGGTGAAGGCGGAGGAGGAAGGGACCCCAAGCCCTCGGCTCTTCGGCGTGTCAATCGGGATAAAGCGGTCCCGAGAAGACGACGGCGAGGATCCTCCGCCGCCGGCGATGGCGGAGGTGAAATCGGAGCCGCCGGATCCGCAGGAGGGTCCCGGGGCCCACCAGTCCTGGCCCATCTACCGCCCGCGGGCCATCCACCACAGCCAACGCTCCTCCGCCACCTCCTCTAACGGGCCGGATCGGGACGGCCAGTAACGTTCTAAGGACGTGAGCATCATCAGGTGCATGCTTATAAACTTCCGTAGAATTTAGAAATCGTCTGATTTTAAACTTTTAGATTTTAAAAATTTATTTCGGTTAAATTTTAAAACATTGCTCTGTAGACTAATATATATATATATATATATATATATATATATATATATATATATATATGTTAATGTGTGTATGTTAATGTGTGTATGTATAAAAGTATGGCTAATTTAGTTTTGATCTGTACTGGAGATGGAAGTGCATTTCCAGGGAGATGTGAGGAGCTTTTAATTTTATTTATTACTTTTTATTTATGTACGAATCTTTTTGTGTAAAGTATGCTTAATTTCACATTCTAGAAATGGAAGTGCTTTTTCCGTAGCTAGGTTGGTGGTGATTATGAATTTTGTTTGACCTATTCGGGAGATCACCTTTAATTATATGTCATCTCAAAGCCATTTTATTGTACTTAATTATTCTCAAATCATAGGACAAAACAGTCGAAGTTGTTGGGAATTAGTTCGCTGTGAAAACCTAATATTCTGAGAAATTGAGAGTTCTCTATTCTACATTGGCAACTTATATTAGTGAAATTGGAATTGGTAGGATAGGATACGAATCTCATAGAAAATAGCTACTATTAGCAAACATGATGCTTGCATTCGAGTTAAACAAATATTTATAAATTTGTGAGAGTTTTGAGTATTCGATTTATTTCTTAGACCTATGATTCGCTTCAATACCATTCATTATGTGGCAACAAGTAGATCAAGTATAGTGTTTTTCGGTTGCCCCACAACCATTACTCCGTCTTGTCATTATTCCTGAGCCCTCTACAATTCCTTATCATCATATTCTGATTTTGGACACTTTTAAGATGTAATTTTGGTTATTTTCCCTCTTGATTGGTTACGCTTTATTTTGTATTATTCAGATTCTATCTGTTGTAGGGATGTCAATGGGTATGGATACCCGAAATTTTATCCGAACCCGAACCCGAATGAAACGAATATATCCGATGGATATGGATATGGATTCGGATATGGATATCAAAAATAGAAACCCGACGGATATGGATTCGGATATGGATTTTGATTGTACCCGACCCGAACCCGAACCCGACCCGAACCCGAATTTATTTTGTATTATATATAATATATATATAAAAATTTGATGTTATATTTGAATTTGTATTTTAAAAATTTAGGTTTAATATAATATATTTTGAAATATTGAAAAAAGAAATAATTGTTTCGGGTTTAAATTTTCGGGTTCGGGTTCGGGTTCGGGTTTCGGATTTTTGGTCGGGTTCGGGTTTGGATATGGATTTTTAAAATCCGTCGGGNAAAAATGAGATGTACTTCTCTTAACACGAAGCTATATAGATATATATTTTCTTATTTTTCTAGTTGATTTATTCCTGCTGCCTTCTGTTCCAAATTCATTTTCTCTACCCGTATATTAAAGAAACTTGTGATTGCCGTGTTTGCATGGTAAACAGCATACCGTATGCTCATTAAAATATGGCGAACTTGACCTTGAATGTTTTTTTTTTTTCTTTTTTTGAGAGAGAGAGAGAGAAAGAAAGGTAGCGATTTACTCGCTTTGTTTATTTTTTTTATGAGAATAAACCTAACTAGAAATGTGTTGTAATTAGGTTTTGAACTTGAAACTTTGGATACCAACTATTTTAACCGTCGGACAACTGCACTAATATGGTTTTTTTTTTTTTTTTTTTTGAGAGAGATAGTTAGCACGCTATCCGTTTCGTTTATTTTATTTAGAAATAAACTTAGCTAGAAATGTGAATCAACTAGAATTCGAACATGGGTCTCGAGTACCAACCGTCAAATCCTTTGCCACTTACTTTAGGGACAGCCGGTTTTCATTTCGAGGAAATCGAATCCTTCCAAATTATTTTCTCCATGTATTCCGACTATCGATGTCGGAATCAACTTTAATGCCAAAAAAAAGATAAATTTTTTTTTTCTAATGATTACAAATTCAAATATTTAATTGTTTTTAAATTGGAATTTGCCTTATGGATTGATAATTTGATTATTGATTTTGATTTCTCTTATAAACCAGATAAATTAGAAATTTTGTCATTCCATTTTTTATTCTGATTCATTTTTATTTCTACGTTGATTTCGGTTTCTATTTTGAATTAATTTGCCTTTAGATCTTTTTAATTAGATTGTAACGGAGGAAATATTGGACAAATATAGTTTTTAACTTGTGTCGTTATTGTTGTTGAATAAAACGTCGAAATTGTTATCAATATTATTACTGTATTTTTGCATTTTATTAACATGCGGATTCAATTTCAACAATAATGAAAAAGATTTTAGACACGCTTTCATACAACAGGGAAAAAAAAAAAAGAAGCTTTTAACAAGAGTACTTAAGAGAGTTGTTAGAGATATTTTGTTTTGATCTTTCCCTAACTTCTACATATTAATTACGGATAATTACAACTTCGGTCCCAAACCGTTACCTCATTTTTTTAACTTCAAACCCAAACTTTTTTATTTTTTGCAAGTAGATCCTTAATCTTAAGAATTTATTGTATTATTATTAATCTCTAGCATTTTTCAAATCTTTTACTTTGGTTCCCTACTGTCCTTTTTTCATATGCACGCCTATCTTTCCACGCCCAATTTCGTCACCATTAATGTTTTTTTATGCGTTTACGACAACCTTGACTTTGACTTTGCATGCGAAGTTTATTGTGATTTTTAGAACATTCAATTTTGGTGTGAAAGTTAAATTGAAAAGAGGCTATTAGATCATGACTATGATTTATATGAATAGGCAAAGTATTATTGGAGTCTATGTGGCCCTTTTTTTTTTATTAAAATTAGCGTGAATTTGAATAATTAGGATCTATCTGAAATTAAATATAAAGGTCAGAGACCTAAAAACGAAAAAAAACAAAGATTGGGGATCAAATTGAAAAACTGTTAACCCTGTTAATTGCTATAGTAACAAGCGTTCTCACAACTGTTTCTTTGGCAAAAACAGAGTATTTATAAGCCTATCACTTATTATTGTAGTTACAAAGATTCGTTGATGCAATGGATTAAATTAAATACAAATGTTTCAATTTTTTCCGTTTATAAAAAAGGAATTTTAAAACTTTGGCACGTGTGGGATCTACTTATGAGCTCTCCCACTGTTTCCTTGAATTTATTCCTCGTCTTCGTGTGTGATGCCACCATTTTTTTTGTTCATTGATCTCGAGAAATTATAAGGGGACTTGTAATTATATAAATTTAGAGGTAGAAAATTGTAAATATGATTCCTATGTCTTGGGTTTTACGCACCAAAAATATCGGAGAAAATGTGCATTTTTAATTGTAACACTACAATAGTTCCATCTGGGATGAAAAAAAATGTGTGTGAAAATATAAAAATAAAAAATTCTAATATTAATAATTGGACATAAATATTTTTAACCAGTGGTTTGGATTCAACGAATTATTAGTGTTAGTGGGTTTATTCATTTTTTTTGATATCTGAGCTAAATGTTAATTACCTCTAATACCTACAAGAGGTATCTTTAGAATTTTACGTTTTCTGAAGATTCTGGTCAATGTGCGTGATTAGATTTAGCCCAGACGAAGACATCAAAGTCTGTAACGCCCAAATAATTTCACATTGGATGAAAAAAAGTCTACAACACTAACAAAAAAATTACACATAAGAATATAAGAACTAGGAATACTCTAATATTAATAATCGTTAGTGGGCCGAGTTGTCACATTAGTAATCCTATATGGGATGGAAAAAGAATTATGCATATGCATACTTATAAACCGAAAGCTTTTAAAATAGTAATTAGACTTAAAAGTTTTGGATCAGAAATTTGAACTTCATGAGTTCTTAGTGCAAACAAGTCAGATTATTGTATGTGATATTAGAGCCGATTTGCGAGCTGAAAGTGTGACATTAAAATTTATCAAATATAAGGATAACAATTTGCTGTATCAATATCGGCACTCTTTGTGACTCTTTTACTGTCCATTGGGAAATCATGCCTCGTAATTTCAATACATTATTAAGTGTCTCACTATGATTGGATATTTCAAAGGGAAGTTACCTCAGCCTGAGAGGGTGTAAAATTCTGCTGGCCGGCTCGTGGAAGTTGCAACAAACGACGTCTGAGTCTGGCAGCCCTTGTGCAGCATGAGTGCTACAGTACTTGTGTCATGCCGGCATGCCCCGGTGTCATGGGCCGTTACGGGTCGACTGCCCCACCGGTCGGCCTGGCGTGGCCCCGACCTGTGAGGAGTGTTGCAGCTGCTCGGGCCCTAACGCCTCCGGGACTGGTTCCTAGGGATGCGAACAGGGTGCAGGTCTTGCTCCGTTTCTTGTCGGATCGGGATGGATCCGAAACGAATTAATTTTTGTAGTAATTTTGACCCTCAATCGTTGTTCTATTGGGGGCGGGTTAGGGCAAGCGGATTTTTAACGGATTGGAGCAGGCCAAAAATAAAAAAAAAGGTCTCTTATCTTTCGCTCCCTTGTCTTGGCAGTTCGCTATTCTATTAGGAGCGGATCAGGACATAAGCGAATTTTTGACGGATCAAAGCGGATCAAAGAAAGAAAGGGTCTCTCATCTTTCGCTCTATTGCCTTGCAGATCGAGATGGCTTCTGGTATATATAGAGAGAGAGAGAGAGTTAAGCCGGAATATTATCAGTGGCAAATAGACTCCGGTGCCACCCATTTGTTTCCGATGATGGAACCTCCAAATCGACGATTGGTACAATTGAACATAATCTATATCATCTGAAATATTTAGAAACCAAATTTCAAATCTTTTCTACATTATTGACCTAATGATCAAAAAATTTCAAAATTTATAATTTTAATGGTGAATATGAGATGTTTTCTTATTTAATGGCATAAATATATCTAAATCAATTAATTTTGGTTAGAAAAAATTTAAACTATTTAGAATAAGATCTATTTCTTGATCTTGATTACAAGACTCCTATTATCAGTTTTTAAAGGATATTTATTTTCAGTTATTCATTTTTGTGTCCACTTAATGGAAAAGAGAACAATATCGGAAAAATATGAAATTTGATTTCTATATGCTTCAGGTGGTATAAATCATGTTCAATGATGCCGATAGTCGATTTGGAGGTTCTATCATCGAAAACAAAATGGATGGCAACGGAGCCCATTTGCTACTGATAACATTCTAGCTCAATTATATATATATATATAGAGTAGGGCTACTGTGCTATTAGGAGCACAACAGCCCTTGTGCTCCTAAGTTCTTAACCGCCCATAAAGTTTGATGGGTGGTTAGGATGAAAAAGAAAAGAGAAATTGAAGAGAAATTGGGTTTCTCAATTTCTCTTCTCTTTGAATTTATCTTCAATTTCTCTTCTTTCTTTTACCCTAACCACCCATCAAATTTGATGGGCGGTTAAGAATTTAGGAGCACAAGGACTGCTGTGCTCCTAATAGTACAGTAGCCCTACTCTATATATATATATATAGAGAAGAGAGAGAGAGAGAGAGAAGGAGAGGAGAGAGAGAGAGTAAGGCTACTATGGTATCATGAAGCACGGCCTTCCGTGCTTTCCAGCTCATTTTCGATGTTCGACTTTCGAATTGTCGATCGGCTCCGTTAAACTTGATCTAGAGGATTTGAAGTACCTAGAAAATAAATTTTATGATTTTACGATATCATTTTGCCTAGTGAACGAAGGGCTCAAATCAACGGCTGAAAATAAAAATCTTACAATAAATGTAATAATATGATATTAAATTTTAAAATCAAAATATTGATCTTGTTTTATATAGTATAAAAATTTTCTATCAAAATTTCATGTGATTTGGATATTTCTACACCGTTATAACTTGCAAACGGCTCACTAGCGACCATTTAAAATTTGTTGATTTTAACCCAATTTCGATCATAGGCAAATGATATCGAAATAATAAAATTTATTTTGCTAGGTACGTCCAAAGACTCTAGATTCAAGTTTTAACGAGCCGCTCGCGATTCGAAAGTCGCAACATCGAAAACGGCTTGAGCACGAAAGCTACCGTGGCTTCCGATGCATAGTAGCTACTCCATGCTATCGTTAGCACGGAGCGCTCCAGCTACCAAGTTTTTTTCATGATGCGGTCTTATAAATCGATGATGCTCCGTTAGACTTGATCTACACTATTGAAAGATTTGGAAACTAAATTTCAGATTTTTTTCGACCATCATTTGACATCGTGTCAAAAGATCTCAAAATTGACAATTTTACATGCCGAGTGGTAGAAACCAAGGGGCCGGGTGTGTTTTGAGAGTTTAACGGTGTAAAACATTCAATCCGGAAAATTTTATAAGAACAATTTTTTTAATCTATTAGAGCTAAGATCGTATATCTGATCTTGAATTTAAATTCTTTTATATCATGTTTTTATTAAGATTTTATATTTCAAACCGTTTCATTTACTTACTGTTTGATAGGTAAATGGTACTCGACAAAATTATGAAATTTAGTTTTCATAAATACTTTTTAAGTAGTAGATCAAGTTTAAACAGAGCGATCGTCGATTTGGAGCCGCATCATGAAAACAACTGGCTAGCCGGAGCGCTCACGTGCTACCGATAGTATAGTGGCTAGCTTCTCTCTCTCTCTCTCACCACAGTGCTCTTCTTCTCTTCTCTCTCTCTCTCTCTCTCTCTTATATTTATATATATATAATATATATATATTATATTAATATAAGCAGAGCTGCCTTGATAACTCTCAGGAGCGAACGAGAGGCCTCCTGTGCCATAGCCCTTTTCGTGATCGGAATTTTCGAATCGACCGATCGGCTCCGTTAGACTTTGATCTAGGCATTTTAAGTTTCTAGATAAATATTTTTTGATGCATATTTTCGACTATCATGTTACACTAGTGATCCGATAAGGATTCAAAAATCCATAATTTTTAATTGGTTGAATATCTGTCGTTTTCAATGTTTAACGGTGTATGAAGTTTCAAATCAATGAAATTTGATACAAAATTTTTATACTATCTCAATAAGATTCAATATTTTCTCATCGAAAATTTTTAGTGCTGATATCACCACTTTTTATAGGATTTTTATTTTCAGGCTGTTGAAAAATTATTGATTTTTGAATCCTTTCGATGGCTAGGTAAACTGATATTAGACATAAATCACAACAAATTATTTTCTAGATAAACTTACAAATCGTTAGATCACAGTTTAATAGAGCCGATGTCAGATTCGAAACTCCATGCATCGAGAAACGGCTCAGAGATGCACGGAGGAGAGCAATAAACAAGCCCTGCTCATCTCATTCATCTCTCTTCTCTCAATATATATATATAAGTCGCGGCTTATGGTGGCTTGTAAAAGCACCAGCACTTGGTCTTATAAATTTTTTAGCCGTTAGATCTATGCTTGATCGCTTTCACTCGTTCATATTTATACTATTCAACGCAACCACCCCACTCAACCCTAGGGGCCCAATCATCCTAACTCGCACATTCTTTAATTCAAGGGCCGAAACTTACAAGCACCAATGACTTTGTATATTTAAACATATATAGAGCTCAATTTTATATATATACTAGTATATTATATATATATATATATATCAAAAGAGAGAGAAGGAGCCTAGGCCCGGAGAGCTAGAGGAGAGAGAAGATCAGGACTCGCGACGAAGAGGAGAGGGAGGAAGGATGAGAGAGAGGGGGAGGAGGGAGAGTTTCCAATCATTAGATCTTAGACTATCTCTTTATCATTTCCCTTTTGTTATATCATACTAGTTCAATCGCAACCACCCACTCAACATTAGCATACCACTATCATACTCTAAGGAAACATTCATTCATCCAAGGCGAAACCTAATAATCACCAATAACTTAGTGGGCTATTAATATGATAGTATCATAATATATACTATATATATATATATATATATATAATATATATAAATTGAGTTGGACTGCGGGCTACTATTAGCAGCAAAAAATCCTATTGTTGCACCAGTTTTTTTAGCCTTGTGGATCAACTCTTCATATTTCTAACCATTGGATTAACCTATTATAACCCAGTAGGACCATCCAACTCAACGCCTAGCGGGATCACTCAACTTCTAACCGACTAATATATTCATGCCTGACTCCACATTTTTCAATCAAAGGTAAAATTCTTGAATACAGACCCAGATGCGTTTTTTACTATTAATAATGAGTTAAGGTTGATGTATAAAATGATGAATATCATTGACTTTTAATTTAATACTAAGGAACGTGTTAAGTAGTGGATTAGATGAAAATTAAGTTACAGCGGAGTAGTGCGATTTTTGTAGTCTGACCCCACCCCCACCCTCCCCCCGCCTAAATTATAGTGATATATATATATAATATATATTATATATATATATATATAATATATAATTATAATAATATATATAGTATATATATATATATAGAGTAGTATATTATAGCTCCTATGCTTCGAGTAGCGGGAGCCTCCGTATTTGTAAGTTTTTTTCAATAATTGGGTACATTCGATCCGGCGATCCGGCTTCTGTTTAAGGACATGATCTAACGCTGTTGGAACTACTAGAAACCAAATTTCATAATTTTGTGATTTTGTTTTGTCAGTAAACGATAGGCTCAAAAGATGAACAGCTTGAAAAATAACAATCTCATAAACATAGTGATAATACTCGAAATTCAAATCGGAAGTATTGGCTTGACTATTCATGTTTAAGTAGAATTTTCGTATTGAATTTTCATATCTAATTGGATTTACTCTTAACACCGTTGAACTTAAAAACGTGCCATCGGCGATTGAAATAGTCATTTTTGACGACTTTTTTGATCGCCTTGGTAAATTGATCAGTCAAAAAATTATAAATTTGGTTTTCTAAATGTTTCCAATAAGGTGAATTATATATTTTAAGGAGCGGCGATCGTCGGAATCGGATTTCCTATCATCGGAAAACAACTTATAAGTACGAAAGGTCTCCGTACTTTCAATAAGTCATGAGGACTTACTCATATAATATATATATATAGATATATATGATTATATAGATATATAACTAAAAATACTTTAGAAGTATCACCCTTGTGCTCTCAGGTTTTCCTAGCCCTTGGGGATCTATTCTTGATTAACTAATACCCATGGATCAAACACGTTAATTCACTACCGACCATCTACCGCACCGATCATCACAAACTTTACAATTTTTCCATCTAAGGGTTTTGAAAAAACTCAAAGCACCAACCTCTGTGCCTTTGAGAGATCTAAGCTTCAACGTCTCTCTCTTCGTCTCTCTCTCCACCCCCACTAGACTCGTGACCTCGCAGTCTTCCCGATCTCTCCTCTCTCTCATATAATATAATATTATATATTATATATATATAGCAGGCTCGTTGTGCTCCTAGCCGTTTCGATGATCGGATTTTCGAATCGACGATCAGCTCCCGTTTAGAGCTTGATCTAAGCGTACTTTGAACGTTTCTAAAAATAATTTTTTGCGATTTTCGATAATGCATTACGCGTACAATCGAAAGAATTCAAATCAATAATTTTTAACGGGCTGAAAAATAAAATCTATAAAAAGTGGTTGATATACACTAAAATTCCAATTAAAAGAATTGATCTGTTGGTGTAGAAGTAATAAAGAATTTTGTCGTCAAAATTTCATCATTTCACATACTTCTACACTATTAAAATTTAAAAAAACGGCAAATTACAACCATTTAAAAATATTTGATTTTGAATCTTTTCGATCACCTAGGTAAATGATATCAAAAATCACAAAAATTATTTTAGAAACTTCAAAATAACTTAGATCAAGTCTAACGGAGTCGATTCGTCGATTCGAAATCCAGTCATCTGAAACGGCTTCCAGGATGCACGGCAGGCCCTGCTCTCTTCTTTCTTATATATGAGTAGACGCTACTATACTATCGGGAAGTCATTTGATCGTGCTTGTAAAAATATCAAGCTTGATGGCTTGGTAAATATTTTACCGTAGATCACATCGCTTGCTCATTTTTATCCGTTAGATTATACTATTTAACAATTCATCCACTCAACCTACGGGGGCCCCGACTCATCCTAAACCCGCACATCCTTAATCCAAGGCCAAAATTTACAAAACACGAAGTGACTCTGTACTTTATTTTTTTTGTTTAAAAAGCATAGGAGCTGCCATTATATTATATATAGTATAGTGAGTATAATAATATATATATATATATATATATATATATATATATAGTCCAGCTACTATACAATTATGAGTATGATCACCCGCGTACTCATAAGTTGTTTTCGATGATAGAGCTTCTGAATCGACGATCCACACCGTTAAACGTTATCTAGAGCATTTGAAACATCTAGAAATCAAATTTCATAATTTTTCGGCATCATTTACCTTACGATTAAAAGCTCACAAAATTGACATTTTTTAACGGTCGGTATGGAATACTTGCTAGTTTAACAGCGCAAAAGAATCCGAATAGCTTGAATTTTTGATAGAAAATTCTATTCACTACCTAGATAAAGATTAATAACTCCGATCTTAGATTGAATGATCCGATCATCCATTTTTAAGACATCATTCGATTTTGACCGTTCATTTTATGCCGTTTGATGGACTTTATTATGATTTCGAAAAATTACGAAATTTATTTTCGAGAAGATTCAAATACTCTAGATCATATTTAACGGAGTGGATCGTCGATTCGGAAGCTCCATCATTGAAAACAACTTATGAATACGAAGGGCCCAATACTCATAATAGTATAGTAGCCCTACTATATATATATATATATATATATATATATAGAGAGAGAGAGAGAGAGAGAGAGAGAGAGAGAGAGAGAGAGAGAGAGAACTAGGTTGGGGTACTATCGATAGCACTAAGGATTTGGTGCTATTGATAGTATTCCAGCCTAGTTCTATATATATATATATATATATAGAGTTTGAGGCTAGAATAACGTATCGTAGTAAACGAGCCGTTTTACTACCGATTTGTTTTCGATGATAGAGCTTCCAATTGATGATCGGCTCCGTAAATATGATCTAAACCATTAAATTACTAGAAATCAATATTCACGCACTTTCGATATTGTTCTTTTATCCATCAAGTGAACAGAAAATGAACCGGCTGAAAATGAATACTCTTTAAAAAATGATGACTAGGAGTTTGTAATCAAGATCAAGAGTATTGATCTCTATTTTAAATATTGTTTAAAAAATTTCTAACAAAAATTCAATTGATTTGGATATCTTACGCCGTTAAACGAGAAAACGACCTTTTATCGACCATTAAATTACACAATTTTGCAAACCTTTGATCATAGCAAATTATGTCAAAAAATTTGAAATTTGATTTCTAACACACTTCAAGTGGTATAGATCATGTTCAATGGAGCCGATCGTCAATTTGGAAGTTCTATCATCGAAACAAATCGGTAGTAAAACGGCTCGTTTACTACCGATAGTATTATTATTATATACATATAATTATATATATATATATATATTATATATTATATTTTTATATAATATATATATATACATATATATAAAGATAGCTCAGTCTCTATACTATCTAAGTACGCGGGACGTAGCGGGCCAGGTATTAAATCTGTTTTCCG
>NW_017893254.1:0-164320 GCF_001540865.1 Ananas comosus | reverse complement strand
CCGATCGTCAATTTGGAAGCTCTATCATTGAAAACAACTCGATAGTAAAACGCCCCGTTTACTATCGAGAGTATTCTAGCTCAACTCTATATATATATATAGAATTAGGCTCCTATACTATCTATAGTAGCGGGGCCCGGTATTATAATCTCGTTTTCGATCTTAGGGTGTTCAAATCAACGATCCACACCGTTAAAACTGATCTAGGATAATTAAAGATTTTAAAAATAAAATTTTATATTTTTTCGACATAGTTTACTTTATAATCAAACTATTTCAAAATTGTCAATTTTCAATGGCTACTACGGCGAGTTTGGAGTTTAAGGGTGAAGAAGATTCTAAATTTTTTTCAAATTTTGATAGAAAATACTTTAAACTATCTAGATCTAGATCTAGATCAAGGTCAACATTCTTGATCTTGAATTTAGAAGTCCTATGCTCAAATTTTAAAGATTGTTCAATTTTCACCGTTCATTTTGACATAATTTATTTACTAAATAAACGATGTTGAATAAAGCTAAAATTTTATTACTAAGAATTTCATATACCCTAAATCATATTTAACGGTGTGGATCGTTAATTTGAACACTCTACAATCGAAAACAAGACTATAGTACCGGAGCTTCGNCCCTTGCCTAGCTCCTGACCAACAACAGCAGCAGCCGAAGACGAAAACTGTGCAAAAACGGAGTAACAACTGGGCGTGAGAACTACTGTAGAAACAAGTAGTCCTCAGTGGGTGCCGCCCTCAACAATCATCGATCCACCCACTAAGTCTACAGAAGGTAACAAGGCTAGCAGGAAAAGCTAGAAAGAAATATACCGCTACATATCGCTACGCTAGCATGATCTACACTAACCAACTGTAGTAAAAGTCATAACTAACTCAATCTCACTAGGGAATATGAACACACCCGTCCCGCCTGTCGGATCGAACCCGTAACCTACTCTAGGAGTAGCTGGTGGAGAAAACTCTCTAGGGACTGTGAATACATCCATCCCGTCTAATTAGGTGACGCCGTAGCTCGAGAGTAACCGGCGGAGAAGACTCTCTAGAGACTGTGAATGCACCCCTCTCATCTACTAGACTACACCGTATCTTAAGAGTAACCGGCGGAGAAAACTCTCTAAAGACTGTGAATACACCCGTCTCGCCTAATTAGACTACACCATATCACAAGAGTAGTCGGTTCTAGAAAAGGTCCAACAGGACGGCTAAGACTCCACTCACGTCACAACTTCACCAAAGGTAGGGAAAAGCGTCACTCACTATCTCACCCGGGCTGCCCAAAACGGACCCACTCTGCCTGTATCTAGCTGCGCCGTACACCACCCTGAGGGTAGCCGGCTCAAGAACTGTCCAACAGAAACTGCGACACTCATCGCACTGAAACCTCATTCCGGAATGGCATTCGTGGGCGCGACCCAACGAGTTTACAAGTATCTCTGTCAAGTTCATACCGCTCTCACAGGCTAAGTCAAGTAACCGACTCTAACTGGTCTAACAACCAACAGATAACGTGCCCTCGGCACAATCTAACGCCAAAAAGGCGATACGAGTCCACCGTCAACTCCGACGGCATCCAACAGTCCGGAACAGCCTGAACTCTACTGTAAAAATACACTCGGCATCCCAGCACGAGCGTAACTAAAAACTAAACTACCTGGAATACTCACTATGAGGATACTGCAACAGTATAAAATAATACAACGGCTCCTAGGCTAAATCAGGTAGTTTAACATATGCCAGGTCCCGAACGCTGGTTTTCTCCTAAGTTTAATTCTAAGTCCAACATATATATTTATAGTTACAAGTCATTCTCTCAAGCTAATTTCATTCATTATACAATCGACGAAATTGAGCTACCACATGATTTACAAAAACAGGAAATCATACATGTCGACTACTATAATACTTAGGAATAAACCGATATAACCCACCTCGATCGCTAATCCCTGGCAGCACGGAACTCCCCTCGGCTACGGAACAACCTGCTGAAACGTCCGAAAACCTCCCAAGGCCCAAAGTCAAGCTCCCGCTAAACTCTACACGGAGAATCCGACAATAAACATTAACTCTGCCTCCAAAAACAGCAACAGAGAAGAGCGAAATTCCGACCTAGCAAACCGTTACCAAATCCAGCAAGTAAGGGCTTCGTGGATTCCTCTCGAAGTCTCGAATCCAACGAACCAACTCCCGTCGAAACCCGACACTCCTACGCCGAGTACGAACTGAAATACCGACGGTCGGCGCTGGAAATTCTGCAAATCAGCACCAAGCTCGAAATGATAATACTTGAAGCAATGCAACGGAACACTCACCTCAAAGGCTAATTGGACATCGATGCGGCGTCGAGAACGGCGAAAATACACCCTCGCCTATCTTCCTCGCAGTGCTACGATCCCAACCGTACCCTCGAACGACTTCGCGGCGCGTCGTCGGCGTCGAATTCGAGCTCCTCGGCTACCTCTACCCGTGCTCTCCACCATGCACGTAATTAACTAGAGAGAGCAAAAAAAATGCAAACTCTCTGTTAATTTGAAGGGATAAACATGAAAAGGGTGGTGGCATCCTTATCCAAAAAAAATGACCACTATGCCCCTAGACCAACTCAAAATGAAGGGTATTACAGAGAGAGTGAGAGAGAAGGAGAGAGCTAGGCTGGTATACTATCGGTAGCACGGAGGCCTCCGTGCTACCAAGTTGTATATATATATATATATATATATATATATATATATATAGCAGGGCTGCTGTGCTCTCAGGAGCACGGAGGCCTCCATGCTCCTGAGCCGTTTTCGATAATGGAGTTTCCGAATCGATGATCGACTCCGTTAGACTTGATCTAGCGTATTTGAAGTTTCTAGAAAATAATTTTTACGATTTTTTTGATTTAATTTACCTAGCAATCGAAAGGATTCAAAATCAATAATTTTTAACGGCTGAAAATAAAAATTCTATAAAAAGTGGTGATATAGCACTAAAATTTTCGATCAGAAATATTAATCTTGTTGTAGATAGTATAAAGAATTTTGTATCAAAATTTCATCTGATTTGAATACTTCTACATTGTTAAACTTGAAAATGGCAGATATCAACCANATATATATAGTAGGTCATGTGTGCTATTAGGAGCACGGAGGCCTCCATGCTCCTAATCTGTATTCGATGATGGAGCTTCCGAATCGACGATCGGCTCCGTTAGACTTGATCTAGCGTATTTGAACTATCTAGAAAATAATTTTTGTGCTTTTTCGGTATCATTTTCCTAGCAATCGAAGGGTTTCAAAATCAACAATTTTTAATGGTTGATGTATACCATTTGCAAGTTTAACGGTGTAGAAGTATTCAAATCAGATGAAATTTTGATAGAAAATTCTTTATACTATTTACAGCAAGATCAATATGTTTGATCGAAAATTTTAATGCTATATCAACACTTTTTGTGAGATTTTTATTTTTAGCCGTTGATTTTGAACACTTTCGATTCTTAGGTAAATGATATCGAAAAGTCATAAAATTTATTTTCTAGATACTTCAAATATACTAGATCAAGTCTAATGGAGCCGATCGTCGATTCGGAAGCTCCATCATCGAAACGGCTTAGGAGCACGGAGGCCTCCGTGCTCCTAATAGCACACAAGACATACTATATATATATATATATATATATATATATATATATATATATATTATATAATATATATATAATATATAAAGTCCGGCCTATGGTGCTATGTAAAAGCACAGTAGCACTTGGTCTTGTAATTGTTTTTACCATTAGATCATAACCTTGCATCATTTTTATCCGTAGATTATACTATTAACCAAACCACCATTCAACTCTAGGGGGCCCACATACATGCCTAACCTCACAATCCCTATAATCCAAGGGCTCGAAAACTTACCAAAGCACCAATCACTGGCTACTTTTAAAAGCATAGGAGCTCATTCTATATATATATATACATATATACATATATAATGTAATATATGTATATATATACATATATATATAATATATATATATTATATATACATATATATATGTATATGAATCATGTATATATACATATATATATAACTTAGGTAGAATACCTTATCTAAAACCACATAAGTATTGGTGCTAATTAAATTTTCGGCTCTTTGATTGAAGCGAGTAGGTTAGGATTGATAGTGGATTCCCCTAGGCGTTGAGTGGATGTGGTTGGTTGCAATAGGTTATGATCTACGGATGAAAATGGTCAAAGGGTTGATCTAAAGGCAGAAAACTTGATAGCACTAATACTTGGTGTAAATACTTGGTTGCTATCGATAGCATTGTAGCTGGACTCTCTCATCTCTCTCTATCTTCTCTCTCTCTCTCCTCTCTATTTATATATAATAGTAATATATATATAGAGAGAGAGAGAGAGAGGAGAGAGAGATGAGAGAGAAAAAGACGTCTGGCTTAGAGAAGTTTGAGCTGGAATGCTACCGACGTATTAGTAGCAAACATGCCTTGTTGACCACCTATTTTTTTTCCGATGATGGAGCCGTCAAATCGACGGATCGGGCACATTGAACATGATCTATGCCACTTGAAGTATTTACGAAATAAAATTTCAAATCTGTTCTATTATTGACTAATGATCAAAGGGTTTCAAAATTTGTAATTTATAATAAGCTCTATATGAGACGTTTTCTTTTTAACGGTGCAAAGCTATCCAAATCAATTGAATTTTTAGTTTTAGAAAATTCTTTAAACTATTTAGAATAAGATTTATACTCTCGATCTTGATTACAAAATTCCTATCATCACTTTTTAGAGGATATTTATTTTCAGTCGTTCATTTTCACTCGATGAACAAGAGAATAATATCGAAAAAGCATGAAATTTGATGTCTAAATACTTCAAGTGGTATAGATCATTTTCAACGGTACCGATCGTCTATTTTGAGGCTCCATCATCGAAAACAAATGGGTGGCAACGGAGCCCGTTTGCTATCGATAGTATTCCAGCTCAACTCTATATATATATATATATATATATATATATATATATATATATATAAAGAGAGAGAGAGAGAGAGAGAGAGAGAGAGAGAGAGAGAGAGGTCTTGTGTGCTATTAGGAGCGCGGAGGCCTTCGTGCTCTTAAGCGGTTTTCGATGATGGAGTTTTCGAATCGACGATCGGCTTCGTTAGACTTGATCTAGCATATTTGAAGGTATCTAGAAAATAAATTTTGTGATTTTTCGATATTATTTACCTAGCGATCAAAAGGGTTCAAAATCAATAATTTTTAATGGTTGATATATATCGTTTGCAAGTTTAATGGTGTAAAAATATTCAAATCAGATAAAATTTTGATAAAATTTTTTTTATATTATTTACTGCAAGGTCAATATCTTTGATTGAAAATTTTAGTGGTATATCACCACTTTCTGTGAGATTTTTATTTTCAGCCGTTGATTTCGAACCCTTTCGATCGCTAGGTATTTCATATCGAAAAATCGCAAAATTTATTTTCTAGATACTTCAAATACGCTATATCAAGTCTAAAGGAGCTGATCGTCGATTCACAAGCTCTATCATCGAAAACGGCTTAGGAGCACGGAGGCCTCCGTGCTCCTAACAGCACACAAGACCTACTCTCTCTCTCTCTCTCTCTCTCTCTCTCTCTCTATATATATATACATATATATATATATATAGAATTATGCTACTATACTATCAATAGTACTAAGCCCTTGATACTATTGAGTTTTCGGCCATTGGATTAATAGATGTGCGATTAGGATGATAATGGTCCTTGGTTAAATTGATAGTGGTCCCCTAGGGTTGAGTGGGTGGTTGGTTTAATAGTATAATCTAACGGGTGGAAATGATCAAAGGGTAGATCTAACGGTAGAAAACTCAATAGTACTAAGGGTTTGGTACTATTGATAGTATAGTAGCCGGACTATATAGAATTATACTTACCATCTTATTCGGGATGGATTAGGACAGGATCTCCACCGATCCGGATCTATTTGTATTCCTACTACTTCCCCTCCTCTTTCCTCTCCCGCTTGGGCCCTTCTCTCAAGGCCGTTTTTCTACTGTCAGGGTCAGCTTGGGCTTGGAAACTGGGCGGCCCTTTGGAACTTGTTCAAAGATCTGCCGTTATATAAGATATCAAAAATGTCATAATTTATAAACCATAGGAGAGCAAAGTTAAAACGGTAACTTCTAAAATATTGTGGGTTATAAATTATAGAACTTTACTTTCCTGCAGTAGTCTTATAAATTATAAGATTATGCTATCTTGTTTAACTGCAAATCTGTACGGTAAATTGAAAACAAAATCAGAGTGTAGCAAAACAAAATGCGATTAAATAGCATGGGACTGTTTTGAAGTTTTTCCTTTACTCTTTTGAAACGCATAGAACTTATCTAAACTATGGACTATTTTGATTCGGCTATTCAATCTTTCAAAATTTCAATTTTACTCCCCAACATGCTAATTCATTTGATTTGAGTTAGTCAATGATATTGAAGGACTTTAAAGTTGTAAACTATTATTGGATTTAACAAATTTATAGCTGCGAAAATAACATGAAGTATATTAACTAAATTTGTAAAAATAAACGATATATTCAAATTTTTAAGTTGAAGTGCCATTGACTGATTTAAATCAAATAAACTGAAAGAATAGATAGTAAAATTCAAAATTTTTAAATATTGAGAAGCCAACTTAAAAGAGTCTATATAGTTGGTATATTTTAGAGTTAATTATACAATACTACATTACAGTTTGTAGCTTTATTTTTCACTTATTATAATTTTTTTTTTTTCTCCAAAGACACCATTCAACTATTTGGGTTTTTTTCAACTCCTACAGTATGCGTAATAAATCTATAATTTTATATAAAAATTATAAAAAAGTACCGGTTAAAAGTGGCAACGCATATATTCAATTCATTTTGACATGTAAAATAAAAAAAAATAAAAAAAACAAAAAATAATTAAAAATAATTTGATAGTATATTTTAATCAGTCTATTATGGAGATTTATTCTATATTTTCTACGATTTACCCACTGTTTCTTAATAAAGTTTTTAGATTTTATCTAAACTAATAAATTTATTAACAGTAATATAGATATTGGCAGAAAAAAAATAATTTAGTGACATCTATGAGAAAACAAAATACAAAAAGGTAAAAAAATAAAAATAAATCTAAAATATAGTGTAAAGATTGATAAAATACAATAATACAAAAGTATCTTTCAAAAAAAAAAGTAAAAAAAATATAATACCAAAGTACAATCTAGTATAGTGTAGTTAAGCCCTGTCTTTACCTTCTTCTTTTTTTTTTTCTTTTTTTTTTCTTTTCGCTTTTTAAAGAGTGCTGCTACAAGTACTCCAACTTGTATCTTAGAATATTTATAACAATATATGAATTCTCAATAATACATAGTGTCAGCTTCAGCGGTGGGTGTGGGGTCTACCTCCCCTCCTCTATGTATAGAAAAAGAACTCGACTTTTCAGTTTTCTCTTCTTTTTTTGCTGTTTTGTCTTCTTTCTCTAATTAATATTTTTTTCGATTTCCTCGTTTTTATCTTGCTTTTTCGCCTTCCCTTCTCAATTAATATTTTTCATCCACTTTGTCTTTCCTCCCAATTAATAATTTTTCAGCTCTCTTCTTTACCTGTTGTTTTGTCTTCTCTCCCAAATGAATATTTTTTATTCGCTGTGGTGCTCCAACCATCATCTCCATTCTATTATTTCCACTCCTTCCCTCCTCGTATCTCAACTTGGAGCCTTTCGACTGTCGCCTTCATTAGCATTACGTGCTCTCCAAAGGACGGTGACGATGTTGATACTGTCGCCAACTGCTCCATCCACATCTCGTTCTTTTCTTCCCTCTTCCTTTTTTGTTTTCTAAGGCTTTGATCATTCTGCATGACTGATGACGAAACCCCACAACAGCGTCACCGCACTCTGCTGCTGTTCCTCCCGTTTCAAGAGGCGACTGCTGTCATCAAGATCACTTGGAAGAAGGTAAGCCAGTACATCATAAGATCAACAACATCTCTATTCTAAGCCACCATGATGCTGTTGAAACCCTAGGTTTCGCCTCCATCATCTTCGATACCACGCTCTTCGAGCCCTTAATGGATGTCACAATGAGATCGAGCACTCAAATTTGTTTGATTTTCACTAGGTATTGCTATTTCTTTTCATCTCATCTTCTCTCTTCTTTTTGGATTGATAAATGATAAATCTCTTGGTGCACATTTTGTACTCCGGGTTCTTTTTTTTTTAAAAAAAACTTTTACTCGCCGTATCGCGTGTCCTACACTAGTTATTGATGATATGACATTATTATTATTCTCTCTAATCATTAATTACTTAATCCCAATTATCATTATTAAATCCAAAGCATCATTATTTTACCTAAATTCTAAACCCGAATCCTCCACATTGAAAGCCCAGCACATGAACACAAATATATAGATAGAATTTGGCTGGAATACTATTAATAGCACCAAGTCATTGGTGCTACTAGGTTTTCGGCCCTTAGATGAAAGAATGTGCGGTTAGGATGATAGTGGTCCCTGGTTAAGTTGATAGTTGTCTCCTAGGGTTGAGCGGGTGGTTGGTTGAATAGTATGATTTAACGGTTAGAAATGATGAAAGGGATAAATCTAACGGTAGAAAATTCGGTAGCACCAAGCGCGTGGTACTATCGATAGTATCCCAGCCGGACTCTCTCTCTCTCTCTCTCTCTCTCTCTCTCTCTCTCTCTTTATATATATATATATATATATATATATATATATATATATAATTAGGCTACTATACTACCTATAGTACAGGAGCTCCGGTACTAAAGTCTTATTTTCGATCTTAGGGTGTTCAAATTAATGATCCATACCGTTAAATATGATTTAGGATATATGAAGTTCTTAGGAATAAAATTTTAATTTTTTTTGACATCGTTTACTTAGTAAATAAATTATATCAAAATGGGAGGTGGAAATTGAATAATCTTTAAAATTTGAGTCTAGGACTTTTAAATTCAAGATCAAGAATTTTAACCTTAATTTAGATACTTTAAATTATTTTCTATCAAAATTTGAAGAAATTTAGATTCGTCTATACCGTTAAACTCCAAACTCGCCGTAGTAGCCATTGAAAATTGACAATTTTGAAATGGTTTGATCATAAAGTAAACTATGTCGAAAAAAATATAAAATTTTATTTTTAAAAACTTTAAATACCCTAGATCAGTTTTAACAGTGTGGATCGTTGATTTGAACACCCTAAGATCGAAAACGAGACTATAGTACCGGAGCCCCAATACTATAAATAATATAGGAGACTAGCTCTCTCTCTCTCTCTCTCTCTCTCTCTCTCTCTCTATATATATATATATATATATATATATATATGGTCTTGTGTGCTATTAGGAGTAAGGAGGCCTTCGTGCTCCTAAGCCGTTTTTAATGATGGAGTTTTTGAATCGACGATCGGCTCCGTTAAACTTGATCCAGCGTATTTGAAGTATCTAGAAAATAAATTTTATGATTTTTCGATATCATTTACCTAGTGATCGAAAAGAATAAAAATCAACAATTTTTAATGGTTAATGTATACTGTTTGCAAGTTTAACGGTGTAGAAGTATTCAAATCAGATGAAATTTCA
Source organism: Ananas comosus (assembly GCF_001540865.1). Taxonomy (NCBI): domain Eukaryota; kingdom Viridiplantae; phylum Streptophyta; class Magnoliopsida; order Poales; family Bromeliaceae; genus Ananas; species Ananas comosus. The sequence goes on along the minus strand of NW_017893254.1, from coordinate 154,644 downwards.
ATAGAAAATTTTTTATACTATTTACAACAAGATTAATATCTCTGATCTAAAATTTTAGTGCTATATCACCACATTTTTCGTCGATTCGAAAGCTTCATCGTCAAAAACGGCTTAAGAGCATGGAGAGTTCTGTGCTCCTAATAGCACACAAGACCAACTCATATATATATATATATATATATATATATAGAATTAGGCTGGAATACTATCAATAGCACCAAGCTATTGGTGCTATTGATTTTTTAGCCCTTGGATTGAGAAATGGGTGGTTAGGATGATGTGGGCCCCCTAGGGTTGAGTGAGTGGTTGGTTGAATAGTATAATCTAACGGGTAAATATAATCAAAGGGTTAAATCTAACGGTGAAAAACTCAATAGCACCAAATCTTTGGTGCTATCGATAGTACCCCAGCCGGACTCTATATATATATATATGAGTATGGCTACTATATATACTCTTATGAGTATAGAGCCCTTCGTACTCATAAGTTGTTTTCGATGTTGGGATTTTCGAATCGACGAACCACACCGTTAAACATGATCTAGAGTATTTGAAACTTCTAGAAAATAAATTTCGAAATTTTTTGAAATCATTATAAAGTCCATCAAGCGGGTATAAAATGAATGGTTAAGATCGAACGACATCCTAAAAATAGATAATCGGATCCTTCAATTTAAGATCGGAGTTATTGATCTTTATTTAGGTAGTGAATAAAATTTTCTATAAAAGATTCAACCTATTCCGATTCTTTTTCACCATTAAACTAACAAATATCTCATACCGACCGTTAAAAATTGTCAATTTTGTGAGCTTTTGATCGTAAAGTAAATGATTTCGAAAAATTATAAAATTTGATTTTTAGAAGTTTTAAATGCTCTAGATAATGTTTAATGGTATGGATCATCAATTCGGAAGCTCTATCATCAAAAACAACTTATGAGTACAAAGACGATCGTACACATAAGAGTATAGTAGCCGGACTCTATATATATATATATATATATATATATATATAGAGAGAGAGAGAGAGAGAGAGAGAGAGAGAGAGAGAGAGAGAGAGAGCAAGGCTCCTGAGCCGTTTTCGATGATCGAATTTTCAAATCGACGATCGGCTCCGTTAGACTTGATCTAGCGCATTTGAAGTTTCTAGAAAATAATTTTTACGATTTTTTTATATCATTTACCTAGTGATCGAAATGATTCAAAATTTATAATTTTTAATGGTTGATATCTGCNAGTTGCGACCTTAGCAGGTCTAAGTACCATCTCCGTAGAGACACTCGCAGTAGCTCTCGTGTCCTAAGTTGAGAGAGTAGCCTGGGCGTCGGCGGTTATAACAATCGCCTAGGCCCGAAAATCTCACTTGGCCCTTCAAGGCCCCACTTGACAGGAATGGCAACACCTGGGGAATGTCGCCCCACCACTCGATGTCCGAATAAGTACACTGCCACAACCCCCGACTTAGGCACTAGCTTGTGCGAACCGTAACACGTACAGAAACACCATGCACTTCGAGTTTACCAAACTCGAATGCAACCCAGGACACAAGTCCAAACCCCGCACTCACGTGCCTATACACCGTGGTCTTCCTATTGGTCAACCTAACCAATGGTTCAGTTTCATTTACTTTTCAAAAACAACATGTGAATAGTGTTGTGGTTGTAACCTCGCTCTGATACCACTTTAATCTGTCACGCCCCGGGGTCCCTTCAGGTTAAAAAGGTAGCGGAAAAGCGTCTGAAATTTTTTTTTTTTTTTTTTTGCAAACTTGACCCCAGGGTATGCCAGATCCGCCACAAATACATGGAATCCACTGTTCACACGGACAGAGTCTCCCCTGTATTTGCACGGCGTCGCACAAGTACAAGACCATAGCCAGGAAACAACCACAACCAAATGAATATGAAGATAATTATACATTCATACATTCACCATTCACATCACAGATTTACATTCAGTGTTTAAATAGAAATTCACGAAAATTCTTTTGAAAACTGTTCCCTACACGAAAACCTTTATTCTTTAAGAAACGCTACCACGAGGGGTAGAAAACCTTTTATTTCAAGAAAACACAATTCCAAAACCAACTGAAAACTTAGATATTCAAATAATAAAACAAAACTGAACCATGTAAACCGACTAAGCTATATATATCCACAGAAATAAAAGGGTAATAGCTAAATCGAAATAACCTGGGTCGGAAGCTCTATCGACCGCTATACACGTACCTCACGTCTCGTCCCACTACTCAACGCCCGCGATACCTGAAAAAAATGGTGGGGGAGGTGAGAACATGTAAAACATGTCTCCCCTCCCAGTGGGTACCGCAAGCCGATGAAGGCGAGGAGTACTCACCGGATCAGGGAGAGCTAAGTAACAACAAGGGTCAGTGAAAATGTAGTAGGAACAGTAGTAAACGTAAGAGATGTATAAGGTAATGAGCAGATATACTAGATACAGTAGCAATAAACTGAAAGAGAGCAGGAGCTAGACTGAATAATGGCTACCACTACTGTAACTGGAACAGAAAGCATACATGAATATCTATTATAGTAGCAAGACAATTATAAAGTAAGATCTGTAAGTATGCATGCAACGACTGCTACTATAAACATATGCGTCAATGGAACAATCAGTCCAAAAGTACCCAATCTGAAACCAATGCTCTCTTGGTCAGCACCGCAGACCTCAAGCCAATGCCCTGGAGGTCCGCACCGCAACACCTCCCGACAGTACCACTGCCGCTCTAATATGCATATAACCTCTATAGGGCTCACGGGTTGTCACCATTCAACCACTTTTCCGGAAAAGAACACTCCTTGCGGTGGATCAGACCGCCAGTGTTCGTGAAATGCGACGAGTATCGGGCAATCAATGCAATATGCTCAATGATCAACCGTCGGCAACCAGCCGACAATCCTGCCCCCCAGGGCCCATCGACCGCATGGGTCATCAAGTAATCAAATCGACCAACCAGGTCACAAGTATAGGGTATGAAACTCGACCAATCATGTCACAAGTACGGGATATGAAACTCGACCAATCATGTCACAAGTACGGGATATGAAACTCGACCAATCATGTCACAAGTACAGGATATGAAACTTGACCAATCATGTCACAAATACTGAATATTAGAATCGACCGACTAGATCGCTAATCTCACAGATAATCACAGAATCGCTCTACTATAAATATGAAACAGGGTATGCAGAATAGCTAAGTAGAGCAACAAGGAAACATGGTATCACATACAGATAGACTATACTCCTACACATGATACTAAGCATGGAAACATCTGAGTAGAGTATAATCAAACAACGTGGGTGTAATGCAAACAATAGAGGTGCAAGGCTCAACATATAACATAAGCATGGAGAATAACAAAAGAGCAAGGGTAAGAAGCCATCACCGAGCGTGAACCACTGTACCAACGTCGGATCGAAGTACCCACCTGTACAACTGTCGCGTCTGTCTCCTGACTGCAAAAGAACGTCAACAGGACCTAAGGAGGGTCCCCTGGGTTAGTGTCTAACCCACAAATAACAAACCACTAGCTCTCACAACCTCACAAACAAACCCACGATGATCGGTTTCCTAAAACCAACTATCGTAACTCGCCGGAAGTCCCGAAATCGCACCGGGACTCCGTCGGGACCCACGAACTGTCCCGGAACGTACCGACTCGTGCTACGAGTCATCCGCTGCCACTAAACATAAGAAATCGTGCATCATGGCAGCAAACACCTAGCCTCACATCGAAACGATTATCGTCGGATAATTATTCCGATCCGGGTTCCCGGAAGTGTCTATTTCGACACCGGAACCCACCGTCGCTCACCCGTCATTTCCGAACCCTCGAAATGACACGGGTGACCAGCCAATAAGGCTCAGCGACTACACAATAGCTCACGAAGCACCGTCGGAATAATTCCGAGCCAAAACCGCGTTCCGTCGGCGGATTTTGCCGACAAACACACCGGAAATACATTTCCGATCTTTGCAAAGGTCCGGGGCCTTGGACAATCAGTCCAGAGGTCACCCACAATTCATCCATGCTGCCAACAGCAGCCGCAACAACTCAAAATACATAAAATCCCTCCCGATTACCCGAAATCGCATTATTTCATGCGATTTCGGCGCTTTTATGGTCCGTCTACACAAACTAGGAGTCATTCAGCCAAACCGAGACACCTACTGACAGGTCTCGGCGTGCCGGAGGCCGTGCTCACCTTTCGGAGCAATTCCGGCCACTGTGGGGAGCGCACGAGCGACGCGAAATTCAGTAAACTGCGCGCACTGAAACTAAAACACATGTAACTAACTCATCCGGAGCTCTATGACCCTAAGTGAGGTGAGCACTGCGATCAGGACTGACAGACCATCACCGTGCTCACCCCCGGAGGCATCGGAACAGCCTCGGGTCGCCGGAAAAGTGACTAGAACAGGAAATCATGTACAGGACAGCAAAAACGTTGCTTACCGGCCAGGGCAGTGCTAGGGCTGGCCGGCGGCGGCCGGACGGCGAGCGCTTCGGCCGGAGATGGGAGCAGCTGGTCCGAGGGGTCCGGGGAACCTGCTGGCCGGCGGCGGGAGGCGGCCAGTGGCGTGGCGGAGGAGATCAAGCCGCGGCTTGCTCTCGGGTTCCATGTGTTCCCGGCGGCGCGGCGGCGGCCGGAGGAGGTCGGGGCGACGGCGATCCATCGCCGGAGGCCGTGGGGAGGGTGGTGCTCCCCGCTGTGGGCGGCGGCGACGCGCGGATTGGAGGGAAGCCTAGCCTCGGCCCGCACCAAGTCTGGGCGGCTGCAGGAGCTTCGGGCGGCGGCCGGCGGTGGTCGGGGACGTCGGGAAACACAAGCGGGAGGTCGCCGGCGGCAGCGGGAGGCGGGGCGGCCCGCCTCGAGGCGGCTGCAGCTCGCGGCCACGAGCTGACTCGAACTCGGCCCGAGCTGCAGCAGATTGCCGCAGAAGGTCTCGACGGCGCCGGCGGCGCGCAAGGACGTCGGATACCGTCGGTGAGGGATCGTCGGCGGCCTGGAAGGGCGGCGCAGCCCATCCCAAGCGACGGCGGCGCAAGGGAGAGAGATCTGGCCACCTACGGCCAGATCTTGCTCGGGCTGGCCGCAATAGCAGGAGCAGCGGCCGGCGGTGCGTGCTGATGGCAGGGACGGCCGAGGTCGTTGCCGGAGAGCGGCCTCTGCCGAGGGAAACCTCCAGGAGGGTTAATGACAGCTTTCCAGGTCACCTCGGTAGGGAGGAGGGCTGGCCGAGGGGAAAGGAGAGGGGAACCTTGGCTTTTCCCACGGCCGGGGTCGCTTGCCGGCGACTGGGGCGCGAGCACGACGAGGGCAGGGATGGGTTGAAGTCATCTAGGGTTTGCTGGGCGAGGAAGGTGACTCGATCTAGGGTTTCGTGCCCAAAAACCCTAACTACCAATATATATACAAGTGGACAGTTGCAGAAAACCCCTGCAACACAAAATATTTAAGGTTCAGCCCCTGCCAGGACATGCAACTTGCGCGTACATACCTCCACGTCCGATCTCTCGCGATTCGGTACATAAAATGCCGCGCTTTTCGCGGATTATCCGTTTTGCCAAAATTCGACCCCTTAGCGGACATCTCGCAATTCCCGGAGATCCGTCTATCGGATTTTCGATCCGACGGCACCATTGCGTTCAGCACGTCGGAGGCATCAAAACTACTATCTTGTTTCGTCAGATTTGGTCACGGATTCGCGACGGAACCTATCCGCTCTCTAACTAATCCATAAATCGCACATATACCTATGTGTAAACCCATTAAACCAACTTTCACTATAGAACTTGACTTCCCTACCACTAGTAGGGACTCGAAATATTCTTCATCCTACCCCAGGTCACAAGCACGGAACACGAGTAGTTTCGCAACGCACGAATAGCTAAGAACGAAAACTCTCATTTTGATAAAACNTTGTACTAATTAAATAGAAGTGCTTTCTACTAAACTTTTTTAAGGTTTTATTTCGAATTGCGGAGTGCTTGTGTTACGTCGGGTAAAAGAAATATAATAAAAAAATATTGTTTATATTTCTATATATAATATCACATTCTGCGCATATTGTAAAAGCCCGTTTATTATATTTTTTCTATAATTCCATCAGAAAATATAACAATATATTTATATCGGATTAATTTCATACAGATTCATCTCTCCAAAAAAAATAAATAAATAAAATTATACAGATTCTTGCAAACATAATGAATGACAAATATATTTCTATAAAATTCAACTTTCGTATGTTGTTCTTGTATAAATCCTGATATTTTCAAATATATTTCTCTGATTTGTTACCGTTAAAGAACCATTAAAAAACTGTTTATATTTTTAATTTTGCCATCATAAATATATTCATCCAAGAGGTATAGCAGTATAATATAAATGGGTAAAATATCAAAAATTAATCAGTGTTTAGTATTTAACCTATAGTTAATTAAATTTTTTTAACGGATTCTAATAATAGGGATATATTTGAAAACATTCAAAATTTTTGTAGGGAAAATATATGAATGTTGAATTTTGTAGTGATATGTTTGTTATTCACTATGTTTTCAATGAGTTGTATGAAATTAACCTATTTATGCATATACTGTCACCCTAATTTCATTTTATTTATTAACATTAGTCGTTAGATGACTTAAAGCGCAATAGTTATATTTTTTAAGTAGTGTGTTATTATTGTTGTGCTCTGCGATCCTCATTATCAGGAGTTAAAATAATAGTAAATTCTTAATTACTTAGCTAATGTGAATATACTGCTAGAAAAGTGTGTACACTAGGTTTACACTATACTCATTTGAGCTCTCTTAGTTAATATTAACTTCAAACTCTTTCCTGAAAATATATATATAAAAAACTCAAATATTGCTTAAATCTGACAATCTAATTGAATTTAAGGACTGCGTGATTGGATGCAATTAAAAACACAATATACTTGAAAATACATGAATTGAAAATATGATAGTTATAACTATATACATTTTGTTTCGTTGGATGTAGTAGAAAATACTGCAAATACAAATTATTTGTTTAGCTGTACATAGTTGAGAAATTTATTTTTAAAATTTCATTACTCTATATATATATATATTATGTGGTGGTGATAAAACTTCCAGCGTAAGAAAGAAAAAAAATTGTTTTTAAAATGTGATTAGACAAGCAAGCTTATCTTTTATTTAAAACGACTCTTTTCAATGTTATAATTAGAACTACGGCCAAGTTAAGGGGCTGTTTGGTTGGTGTAATTAGAAATATAATGTAGTCGGAGGTATGATAATTATAATTATATATATCTTGTTTGGATGAATACGGTAAAAAATGCTACAATTATAAATAATTTATTTGGTTGCATAAAGTTGAGTGCGTTTATACTCTTAAATTTTCGTCTATTAAATCTACTCCTTTGACTATTTTCATCCGTTAGATTATACTATTCAACCAACAACCTACTCAAACCTAGGGGACCTTTATCATCCAAACCACACATTTCTCAATTTAAGGGTTAAAAAACTAATAGTACAAATAGCTTGGTGCTATTAATACTATTCCAGCATAGTTCTATGTATATATATATGTATATATATATAGAGTTGAGCTGGAATACTATCGGTAGCAAACGGGCTCTGTTGCCACCCATTCGTTTTCGATAATAGAGCCTCCAAATCGACGATCGACACTGTTGAGAATGATCTATACCACTTGAAGTATCTAGAAACCAAATTTTAAATTTTTTTGACATCATTGACCTAATGATCAAAAGGTTACAAAATTTATAATTTTAATGGTCGATATGAGGTGTTTTCACTTTAACGGTGTAAAAGTATACAAATCAATTGAATTTTGGTTAGAAAATTTTTAAAACTATTTAGAACAAGATCAATACTTTTGATCTTGATATCAAGATTCCTATCGTCACTTTTTAAAGGATATTTATTCTTAGCCGTTCATTTTTGTGTCCACTTGATGGACAAGAGAACAATATTAGAAAAACCTGTAATTTGGTTTCTAGATATTTCAAGTAGTATAGATCATGTTTAACAGTGCCGATTGTCAATTTGGAGGCTCCATTATCGAAAACAAATTGCGGCAATGGAGCCTGTTTGTCACCGATAGTATTCCAGCTCAACTCTGTCTCTCTCTTTCTCTCTATATATGTGTGTGTATATATATATGTATATATATACACATATATGTACATATATACATATATGTATAAATACATATGTATATGTAATGTCCCTGGTATTTAGTAGTTTGAGCGACTTCAGCATCTGAGACTTGTTAACACGTCTGGTGGGTGTCGGGACAAGTCGAAGTCGTTTTGCTGGGAATTGGACGCAAAATGGACTCAGCGCAAAGCGAAAGTGGAGTTCTAACACTAAAATCTACAGTGCAGGATTTCAGTATTGAGTACCGATACCTGGGGAGAAGTACCGGTACCTCAGTGAGATTGCTGAACTGATGCTCTCGGGTTTGTGCATGATTGATGCTGAGTACCGGTACCTGTTGTTGAGTACCGGTACCGAACTTGAGTACTAGTACCGCATCGGGCTGGTACCGGTACCCAGCACACGAGATTATGGAGAGAGGGCTGAGTACCGGTATTCAAGTTGAGTACTGGTACCCCAGAGGCAGATTTGAGTTGGTAAGAGGTATTTTGGTCTTTTTGGTTGTGGATTGTATCGCCACCTACCCTCAGCATATTTATCTACATGAGAAGCTTGGGAACTTAGATAGCTTCTCCTCCTCCCTCTCTCTCTCTCTAGCTTGTGTACGCCGCTCATTCGGAAGTCGAGGGTCGAGCTCGTGCGGAGTCTTCGCTAGCTAGGAGGACCGTTCGTGCACATGGGTCATCTCGGGTGAACCGTTGGAGGTCGAGCGAGCGCGCATAGTTTCTCCTTTCGACTTCTTGCCAATGTTGGACGAGCGATCTAGGTGGGTTGATGTTTACCAAAATCGTCGGATTTCCTCCTAAGTCGTAGTATTGTCAACATGTGGTTTTTGCTTTAGTTATCATATTAGTAGCTCAAATTCAGGAATTTGCATGTTTTATGAATTCTGAGTTTTGGAGCATGATTGAAGAATTTCGATAATTTCTAATGCTGAACCTGGAATTGACTTAGGAGAAAACTCGATAAACCTACACTGTCATTTTCTAAAAAGTTACCAGATTTAGCTTCAGGAGCTGTGATCATTTTGTATCCCCGCTGTTAGTACGTACTGGATACTCAGATTAGTGTAGGGTGAGTTTACGCTCGTACTGAGGGTCCGAGCTTGTGTTACAGTAGTGTGCAGACTGTTCCGTATAGTCGGGTGCCGTCGTGGTTGACGGTGGACCGAGATTTCTGTATCTTGCATCAGATTATGCCAAGGGGACGTGAGCTTTGGTTGTTAGACCAGTTTGACCCGTTTGCATTGACTATAGTCTGTGAGAGCCTGTTTGAGCTCGGCAGAGACACGCTTGCATATTCGGTTGGGTCACTCCCACGAGTGCCGCTCCGGAGTGAGGCTTTGACATGCGTTGATATCGCAGCCGTCCTATTTGGACCGTTTTCTTGGACCAGCCATCCCCATGGGTGGTGTACGGTGTAGCTTGGTTACAGGCGGGGTGGGTCCGTTTGGGCAGCCCGTAAGAGATTGGGTCAGTGGTAGCTAGTGATGCATGCTATGTCTACAGTTAGTTGGTTTTAGTAGTAATAGTATAGAGGCATGTAGCTATAGAGTTTTTTAGCATTCCTTACTAACCTGTGCATATAGAGTTTTTTAGCATTCCTTACTAACCTGTGCATATCATTACTGTAGACTTAGTGGGTGGGCCGTTGAGGTCGGTGACGGTACCCACTGAGGACTACTCTGTTTTGCAATAGTTCTTACACCCAGTTGATGACACCTTTTTAAAAGAGCCCTCGTCTGCGGCTGCTGCTGTTGCTGATTCCGACCGTGGGAAGGGAGTCACGAGCTAGATCCTTGTCACCCGTGGTCGCCGTGCTAGCAGAGTGCCCTTCAAAGGTAGATTTTTCGGTTTCGTTTATGTACATACGGTTATATATGCTGGTGTTACTCGTTGGAGCGAGGTGTTGGTGGACATACAGTGAAACCTTTCTATTTTAGATATGTTTTAGTTCTAGCAGCTCGATACTTTTGGTTGTAGCTAAAACTTGCTTACAAGTACAGCTTTCGTTTCGTATACACAGAAAATTCCTATGTATATAGCGGGATTGTTGGCGTGCTCGGGCAAACGTGGTAATCCGAGGTGTGACAGTATATATAAATATATAGAGCTAGGTTGGAAACGTGGTAATCCGGGACGTGACAGTATATATATATATATATATATATATTATTATAGTATATATTATATTTTATATAGATGCTAGTTGGTATAATATAGAGCCTAATATATATAAGAGAGAGTAGCTAGGTTGGGTATTATCTACCGAAGTTGTTTCAATGTTTCGGCTTCCAAATGATGATGCTCATTAGACTTATTCTACACCATTAAAAGTATTTTGGAAACTAAAAGTTAATTTTTGACTCATTTACCTTCAACACGGTAGTCTAAATAAAGAACTTGAAAATAAAAATCTTCATAAAAATAATTTGATAAATACTTGAATTTTAAGATCAAAAGTACTGATCCTGCTCTAATTAGTGAAAAAAAATTTATACAAAAATTGTATCATCAATTAGATTGTTTTACACCGTTAAATTCACCAAACGCATCACTATCTACCGTTAAAATGTCAATTTGAAAACATCTGGGTAGCCATGGAGGCCGTTCTCGTGGTTTGCTATTCCGGATGTTTGTTACATGCTTCGTAGTTTCTTAATATATATATGTAATGATTCTCCTTATAACTTTTAAAAGTACTAATCATTGGTTGCTTTTAGTTTTCGCGCTTTGATAAGAATTTCGCGGTTAGGAGGATTGTAGGCTCCCTAGGTTATGAGTGTCTGTTTTAATAAGTATGCATCTAACGTATTAATAAATGATAAAGATCGTAGATCTTAACTGGGTATAAAAAATTATACAAGTCACTCAATCTTTGTTCTGTACACAGTATTCATATGTCGGAGCATTATATTATATATAGATATAGTTTATATATTATTATGATATGAATTATATAATATGATATTGGATATATATATTAATATATATTATATATATATATATTATATATATAGAGCTGTTGGTATAATATAGAGCTATATATATATAGAGAGAGAGAGCTAGGTTGGGTATACTACAAGTTGTTTCAATGTTGCGGCTTCCATCGATGATCGGCTCCATTAGACTTGATCTACACCATTAAAAGTATTTGGAAACTAAATTTTAATTTTTTGGCATCATTTACCTATCAAACGAGTAGTCTAAAAAAACGGTTGAAAATAAAAATCTCATAAAAATGATGATAAAATACTTGAATTTAAGATCAAAAGTACTGATCCTGCTCTAAATAGTGAAAAAAAATTTATAAAATTTCATCAGATTAGATTGTTTTACACCGTTAAATTCACAAACGCATCACATCTACCGTTAAATTGTCAATTTGAAACAATTGGTAGCATGGAGGCCTCCGTGCTACGATAGGTGTACCAGCCTAGCATATATATATTAATTGAGCTCCTATACTTTTAAAGATACCAAGTCATTGTGTTGTAAGTTTCGGCCATTGGATTAAGGAATGCGCGGTTAGGATGATGTAGGCCCCTAGGGTTGAGGTGGGTGGTTGTTTAATAGTATGATCTAACGGGTAAAAATGATCAAAGACGTAGCATCTAACGGTAAAAAATTTACAAGCACCAAGTGCTTGTGCTTTTACAAGTATGCATAGCTGGACTATATATATATATATATATATATATATATATATAATATATTATATATAAATATATAGGGATAGGGATAATTGCCTATATACCCTCATGCGTCGCGAAATATCGATCTACCCTATTTTTTTTTTTCTTTCTAAAATCCCCCATATGTTCCACCGGTTATTGCAAAATACCCCCGTAGTTATCTTCTGTTAAGTTAACCTTAGTTAAACGCGAGTTAAATATTCTATCACAGTTAAAAGGAAATTAAAATGCCAATTTTGCCTTAACTTAAGGGCAAATTAAGAAATGTTGGTTACGGTAGAGGGGATATATTGCGAAAAGACAAAAGTTGAAATTTTTTTGTGCCCTGACTTTAGGGCAATAAGAAAAGACAATGATGGTGGAAGGGTTATATTTGAAAGGGGCAAAATAGTGATTTTACGAGATAACAGTGTTACTTAATAGATGTAACTCTAAAGGTATATTGAAATATGTGGACGTAGGATGGGTATTTTCAATATTAGCTTCTAAGAGGGGGGTAAATCGAAAAGTCGGAAACTTTCAGGATATATAAAAAAATTGCCCATATAATATATATTATACTATATATATATATATATAGGCTATGGCTACTATACTATTATGAGTATTGGAGACCTCGTACTCATAAGTTGTTTTCAATGATGGAGCTTCCGAATCGACGATCCACTCCATTAAATATAATCTAGACTATTTGAAACTTCTAGAAAATAAATTTCGTAAATTTTCGAAATTCATAATAAAGTCCATCAAGTGGGCATAAAATGAACGGTCAAAATCGAACGACGTTCTAAACAAGGGTGATCGGATCCTTCAATTCAAGATCGGAGGTATTGATCTTTATCTATGTAGTGAATAGAATTTTTTATCAAAAATTCAACAAATTCCGATTCTTTTACACCGTTAAACTAGCAAGTATCCCATACCGGCCGTTAAAAATTATCAAATTTGTGACCTCTTGATCGTAAGGTAAATGATGTCGAAAAATTATAAAATTTGATTTCTAGAAGTTTTAAATGCTGTAAATAACGTTTAACGGTGTGGATCATCGATTCGGGAGCTCTATCATCGAAAACAACTTATGAGTACGAGGGCGATCGTACTCATAATAGTACACCAGCCGGACCCTGTATATATATATATATACTGTGCTCTTTGGTGCATGGAGACCTCTATGCTCCTAAGCCGTTTTCGATGATTGAATTTTTGAATCGACGATCGGCTTTGTTAAACTTGATCTATTGTATTTAAATTATCTAGAAAATAAATTTTGTGATAATTTGATATCATTACCTATAGATCGAAAGAGTTCATGTAGTATCCTGGGAGTTTTGTATCGGATTGGCTACAGTATTAGTGATTGGTCGACACATCTGGAGAGTGTTGGATTGAATCGGAGTCATTTTTGCACAAAATAGATGCAGAAACGAACTAGGCGTACTCAAATAAGTAAAACTGGAGTTTTGCCAGTTTCGGGCGCCTAGACCTTGGTTTGGGTCGCCCAAAACTGAGTGCTGAACTGAGCTGAAACTAGAAGCCAATTCGAATGCTGGTTTCGGACACCCGGAAGTGGGCCCGAATGTTTACTTTGGAAATATCGATTGCGTTGACACGTGTTTGGTGGTAGGTAAGGTACACCGGACCACGTTAAGGGCATACCATACTGCAAGTGGAGGAACCAAAGAGGGAGCTTTGTTTGGCTTGGAGGTTTCGGACGCCCAGAAGTGAGTTTCGGGCTGCCGAAAGTGCTCGTTTCTGCAGAAACAACAGGTTAGTCTTTCCTATTCCTGAGGTTTTTCTTATCCTTTTATCTCTTTATAAAAGCTTGTGTTCGACCTCCTAAGAAGCTTTTTCACCCCCTTCACAGAGAAGCCCTATTTTTGCAGTTTAGCCCCTCTAAACTCTCCTAATTGCACAATTCCACTTTGAGGATTGCAACTCCAGCAGAATTCCAGCAGTGACCTTCGGCGTTTTGGCTGGTGTGCGACGTAGGAAGGTCGGATTGCTGCGAAACTTAGTTTGGTGGTTAGTAGACTTCTTGAAGGTTTCGTGGTGCTAATTTGACGAAAATTGATTGAGATTAGTAAGGTTAATTTGTTGTTTTTCTGAACTGCTGCTGTATTGGAGCTGAAACTTGAATTTTTGTGGTTTTCTTGGACCAAATCTTTGAGGAATCTGGAATTTCGACCAGAGGAGGTTGCTCCATCATTCCCTACTGGTTTTGAGAATGTTCTTCACCGAATTGTGGGTTTGAAGTTCGAAATGTGAGTTTTGACATTGGAATTAGAGGAATTAAGCTTTAGTGCTGGAATTTGAGGGTATTGATACAATTTGGTACTCTTGTGTTAGATCTTTGATGAATGTTGTTGCTGGTTCGTGGTTGATCACTGTCGAGTTCTCCGAGCGACTTCACGACTACTAGCTTGGTCGGACTCGCGCTAGATGTGGGTTAATGATATGCTTATCGGATACTACAGATTTCCTCCTAAGCCTAGTTGATGTCAGCATGTATTTTGATCTTTGTATATCATGTTAATTTGCTCGAATTCGTTGATTTGCATGTTAATTGAAATTTGAATTTGGAGTATAGAGTAGTGATTTAGATAAATTATACATGTTGGACTTGGAATTGACTTAGAAGAAAACTATCGATTCAATACCGTCATTTTCTGAAACTACCAGATTTAGCTCTGGGAGCCGCAGTTTGTTTGTATCGCCGCAGTTTGTGAACGGTGGATACCCAGAATAGTGTAGAATGCATTTACGCTCGTGCTGGAATACCGAGCTTATTTTTACAGTAGTGTATAGACTGTTCCGGACTGTTGGGTACCGTTGTAGTTGATGGTGGACTCGGTTTATTGTTTTTGCATCAGATTGTGCCGAGGGCATGTTTTGTATGATCGTTTGACCTGTTAGACCCTTTTTGCTTTGACTATAACCTGTGAGAGCCTGATTGAGCTCGGCAGAGATACACTTGCATACTTGGTTGGATAGCGCCCACGAGTGCCACTCCGGAGTCGGGCTTAGTACTTTTGCGTTGTTGTTGGCTTGTCCTGGTTGGACTTGCTCTCCACTGACGACCCAGCGTGGTGGCTGTCAGTGTTGCTTCGACAAGCGGGACGGGTGTGTTCACAGTCCCTAGTGAGATCTGGGTTAGACAGTGCATTATCATACCTACAGATTGTTGATTAGTGATAGTATGGTAGCATAGAGCTGTAGAGTTTTTTCAGCTTTCTTTACTATCTTTGTGCATACATCTGTAGACTTAGTGGGTGAGCCGTTGAGGTCGGTAGCGGTACCCACTGAGGACTACTTCTTTTTGCAGTAGTTATCACACCCAGTTGTGAAACCCTTTTGCAGAGCCTTCTTCTTCGGCTGCTGCTGTTGCGGATTCAGATCGTGGAAAGGGAGTCGCGAGCTAGAACCTTTCCCGTTTTGCTGCTGATCTACAGATATACCAGCTTTAGGTAGTTTTGGTTTTGAGTTCTTATACATACTAATGTTAGTTCCTCGTTGGAGCGAGTGATTTTTGTATCTAAATACTATGTATGTATTTGAACCGATGTTATTTATATATGTTTTCTTTTTAGCAGCTCTATAGTACAGGTTGTCGTGTTGTATGACTACAGGTACAGGTACAGCTATCGTTTCGTATATAAGAAAAATTTCTTTGTATACGGCGGGTCTATTAGCGTGCCCGGGGAATCGAGTAATTCGGGGCGTGACAGTTCAAAATCAATAATTTTTAATGATTGATGTCTATCATTTTCATGTTTAACAGTGTAGAAGTATTCAAACGATATAAAATTTTGATAGAAAATTCTATATACTCTTTACAGTAAGATCAATATATCTAATTGAAAATTTTAGTATGAAATCACCACTTTTTGTTCGATTTTTATTTTCGGCCGTTGATTTTGAAACTTTTCAATCGCTAGGTAAATGATATCGAAATTTGTAAAATTTATTTTCTAGATACTTCAAATATGCCAGATTAAGTTTAACGGAGCCTACCGTCGGTTCGAAAATTCGATCATTGAAAATGGCTTAAGAGCACGGAGGCCTCCGTGCTCCGTGCTCCTAAGAGAACATCAGCCTTTATATATATATATATATATTATAATAATATATATAATATATATATATATATATATATATTATAATATTATGGGAGGGAAGAGAGAGAGAGAAGAGAGAGAGGAGGAGAGAGAGAGTCCTCGCTACTAGGTACATCGATAGTACCGAGCGCTTTATAACTAATCGAGTTTTCCGCTATTAGGATCTACTTTCTGACCAGTTCTTTCAGACTGTTGAAATCATACTATTTCAACTAATCACCTATCACAAGCTAGCAAAGCAAATATCGTCATAACGTCGGGGACTAATCACAATCTTAATCCACATCCCTTCATTCAAGCGCCGAAACCTAATAGCAACCAACGTTTGTACTATTAATGTTATAGTAGCCTATACTATATAACTATATATATATATATATATATAGAGGGGGGGGGGGGGGGGGGGGGGGGGAGGGGGGGGGGGGGGGGGGGGGGGGGGGGGGGGGGGGGGGGGGCGGGGGGGGGGGGGGGGGGGGGGGGGGGGGGGGCGGGGGGGGGGGGGGGGGGGGGGGGGGGGGGGGGGGGGGGGGGGGGGGGGGGGGGGGGGGGGGGGGGGGGGGGGGGGGGGGGGGGGGGGGGGGGGGGGGGGGGGGGGGGGGGGGGGGGGGGGGGGGGGAGGGGGGGGGGGGGGGGGGGGGGGGGGGGGGGGGGGGGGGGGGGGGGGGGGGGTGGGGGGGGGGGGGGGGGGCGGGGGGGGGGGGGGGGGAGAAGGAGTAGCTCTAGGCTGCTATACTATCGGTAGCACGGACGCCTCCGTGCTACCAAGTTGTTTTCAATGATGCCACTTCCAAATCGACGGTCAGCTCCGTTAGACTTCATCTACATTATTGAAAGTATTTGGAAACTAAATTTCTTAATTTTTTGGTATCATTTACCTATCAAACGAGTAGTCTAAAAATGAACGGCTGAAAACAAAAATCTCATAAAAAATGATGATAGAAGACTTGAATTTAAGATTAGAGGTATTAATCTTACTCTAAATAGTAAAAAAAAAATTTCTATAAAAATTCCATCTGATTTGGATTGTTTTACACCGTTAACTTTACAAATGCATCACATCTACCATTAAAATTATCAATTTTGAGACCTTTTGATCACCAGCCAAATGATGACGAAAAACTTTGAAATTTAGTTTCCAAATACTTTCAATAGTGTAGATCAAGTCTAACGGAGCCGATCGTCGATTTAGAAGCCGCATCATCGAAAACAACTTGGTAGCACGGAAGCCTCCGTGTTACCGATAGTATAGCAGCCGAATTCTCTCTCTCTCTCTCTCTCTCTCTCTCTCTCTCTCTCTCTCTCTCTCTCTATATATATATATATATATATATATATATATATATATATATATTGATATAGAAAGATAATATGCTACGATCGGTCACATATATTGGGCACCAAAAAATGGGGTACCACAAGCATTTCTCTTTTTGAAAGGGTCCAAACAAAGATTTCTTCCCCTTATCCACATGGCTGCTGCTCTTTGGAACGTGGAATGTAAATCTAGATATTAACTATAAACAAAAATATTTGGTGGGTTCTCCTCACCACTCCTCCCAAGGGAATGTTGATAATTTACATGCAAATCATAAAATATGCAAAATGTAAATGTCATAAAAGATTAGAAATTAGAAATTAATAGTGCAATTTTTTTTTTTAGTCAAATCAAGAGAAATTGAGATTTTTTTCTACCAAGGGTATGTTGAAAATTTATACGTAAATCATAAAATGTAGTATCCCTGGTGTTTGGTTGCCAGTGAGATTTCAGCATCTGAGGCTTGTCGGCACATCTGGAGAGTGTCGGGACAAGTCGGAGTCTTTTGGCGCGAAATGGACGCAAAACGGACTCGACGCGAGGCGAGAGTGGAGTTCTGACGCTGAAATCTGCAACGTGCAGATTTCATTGTTGAGTTTCGGTAACCGGCAGGGAAGTACTGGTACCCCAGAGTAATTCTAGAACAGAATGCTCTCAGGTTGCGTCAATCTGATGCTAAGTACCGGTACGGCATTGGGCTGGTACCGGTACCTTGTGTGCGAGCTTGCGGGATGAGAGGCCGAGCACAGGTAACCAAATTGGGTACCGGTATTCCAGCTGGATTTTGAGTAGGTAGAGGGCATTTTGGTCCTTTGATGTGTCGATCAACCCAATGTTTTTTCCAGCCTATATATTGACAGAGAGAGCTTAGGAGCTGATTTTTCTTCTCCTCTTCCTCTCTCTCTCTAGCTGGTGGATTCGTGTGTTGTCGAGGTCGTGGATCGAGCTCGGGAGGTGATCGACATCAATCCGGAGGGCCGTTCAAGAACGTGGGCGTCGCGGTTGCGCCGTTGGAAACCAAGCGAGCGTGTATTTCCCCTTCTTTCCACTTCTCGCCCTCGTTGGATGAGCTTTTCAATGTGGGTTAATGTTTACCGAAATCGTTGGAACTCCTCCTAAGTTTTAGCATCGTCGACATGTGTCATTGGTTTATTTCCTTGCTAGTACTCGAATTCATGGATTAGAGTATAAAATCTGAATTTGGAGTTAAGCTAGAATTATAATTTTACATGTTGGGCTTGGAATTGACTTAGGAGAAAACGTATAGATTCTACACTGTCATTTTTGAAAATTACCAAATTTATTTTTAGAAACTGTGGTTCGTTTGTATCGCCACTATTCATATGTGGTGGATACCCAGATTAGTGTAGGACGAGTTTACGCTCGTGCTGGGATACCGAGCTTATTTTATAGTAGTGTGTAGACTGTTTTGAACTGTCGGGTGCCGTCGCGGTTGATGGTAGACCCAGATTTTTGTGTTTTGCCTCAGATTGTGCTAAGGGCACGTGAGTTTTGGTTGTTAGACCAGTTAGACCCATTTGCATTAATTATAGCCTGTGAGAGGCTGATTGAGCTTGACAAAGACAAGCTTGCATACTCGGTTGGGTCGCGCCAACGAGTGCCGCTACGGAGTTTGGCTACGTGCTTTTGCATTCATGTCGCAGTGTCCGGTTAGGACTTTGCTCTCCACCAGCAGCCCTCGGGGTGGTGTGCGGTGTAGCTCCGACAGGCGAGACGGGTGCGTTCACAGTCCCTAATGAGTTTGGGTCAGAGATTGCATTTTTGTTATATCTACAGATAGCCAGTGTAGGTTAGCGATAGTTTAGTGGCATATAGCTGCAGGGTTTCCAGCTTTCCTTACTATCTTTTACGCACTTTTCTGTAAACTTAGTGGGTGAGCCGTTGAGGTCAGTGACGGTACCCACTGAGGACTACTCCTTTTTGCAGTAGTTCTCACACCCAGTTGTTGACCCCTTTTTGCAGAGCCTTCGTCCGCGGCTGCTGCTATTGATGATTCTGATCGTGGAAAGGGAGTCGCGTGCTAGATCCCTTCTAGCCTTACTGCAGTACTAAAGGAGTACCTCCAAGAGGTAGTTTTGGATTTTCCTTGTACATACTGTGATGTTGTCGAGGTACTCGCTGGAGCGAGTTGTGTTGTAAACATTTTGTATGTACTGAAACCCCTCGAGGTTTTATATATTACTTTTTAGTTTAGCAACTCTTATCTTGTGGTTGTAGCTTGTTTTTGGTTTACAGGTACAATGATCACTTCGTATATAAGGAAAATTTCTTTGTATACGGCGGGTCTGTTGGCGTGCTCGAAGAAACGCAGTAACCCGAGGCGTGACATAAAATATGCCAAATATAAACGTCATAGAAGATTAGAATTTATAAATCAATTATGCAACTAATTTTTTTGGGTCAAATCAAGAGAAATTGAGATTTTTTAAAAAAAAAACAAGAGCTTCAAAAAAGTANCTCGAGGTTTTATATATTTACCTTTTTTAGTTTAGCAGCTCTATACTACAAAAAAGTATTTTAAAAATATGCTTACCGCTGCAGGAAAGAATAAAGCTGCTACGAAATGGATTAATTTAGAAAATTTTAAAAAAAATTTAAACTCAACTAATTATGAAATATTTCTGAATATTTCTTGCAAATTATAAATGTCATAGAAGATTAGAATTCATAAATCAATCGTGCAATTAATTTCTTTTTGGTCAAATCAAGAAAAATTGAGATTTTTTTCTACTTAGGGTATATTGGTAATTTACATGTAAATCATAAAACATGCAAAATGTAAACGTCATAGAAGAATAGAATTTATAAATCAATTGTGCAATTAATTTTTTTTAGTCAAATCAAGAAAATATGAGATTTCTTTAAAAAAAAAAACTTCAAAAAGGAATTTTAAAAATATGATTAGCGCTACTGCTTCAAAATGCATTTATTCAGAAAATTTTAAAAAATTAAACTCAAACTAATTATTAAATATTTCTGAATATTTTTAAAAATTAGTAAAGTTTAAATTTATTTTTAGAAATAATAATGTTAGAATATTTTAATTAATGAAGGACTAAAAAACCGAATATGTGATATCTTCATCTTCTACGGTTTCGAGAAACGAGATATGGAGGAGATGTATATTCTCCAACAAACGAAGAGCTTCCTCCAGGAAACAAAGAGCTAAGAGTTTGGACGAAGAGATACCTTTTCTAAGAAATGAAGAGATTTCACCAAAAAATAAAAAGGTTGTTCCTAAAAACGAATAGGTTTATAGAGAAGTGTGCATTTTGAATAAATGCAATAATATTAATAAATATTAAATATTAGTAAATATTTGTGAATTATTTTTTAATTTCTCTATATATTTTTTTATATATATAAGAAGGTATTGTTGTCATAAGCAATGACATTAATTACGACTTGAATTTAAAGAGAAAAAAGACTTTTAGAGGGAGATATCCTGGATATTACGTGAATTTAAACCAAGTTGGTGATATTTATTTAATTGGTCTTCATACACTTACTGAGCGGTTAGTTTTGGAAAAATAATTTCTTTAATTTTTTCTTAATATGCATTCTTTGGTGAAAAATATTTTTTAGTCATACTTGTTTGTATACAATAAAATTATACTTGTATTAATCTTTTTTATTTGCATTCATATTTTTCGCTGATTAGATGAATTAGTTGTATAATAATTTATTTTCACTTTGTAAATTAATCTCTTCTCTTTTTTTATGATTCTATTTTCTAAAATTTTACAAAAATTCTAAAAAAAATTTTCCTTCGATGGCTACTAATTCTTTAATTTTTTCTAGTTTATTTAGAATATGTCATTAGCATATAGTTATATTCAACATTGGGTTGATGATGAGGAAGGTGTGCAACTGCCAACTGATATTTTAATGAAAATTTTCACTAGAGTTGATTTGGCTACTCTATACTCTTCTCGAGCTATCTCTTTCTACTTCAATAGAGCAACTTACACATTTGAATTTATGTTGTGTCGTTGTCAAAGGTTGTCGGGAACATTTGGCTTGTTTGTACAATAATTCGATATAAGTTTACCTGTGGAATTTACTCCAGCACATAACACTTTGGTTTTGCCAAATTTTAACTTGGGATTTATGTCGGAGATTGTTCATATTCTTTCATCCTCGTTGAATAAATGTTTGTTATGTTCAAATAATAATCTTCAGTATCCAAGGTTCTATATATGTCGTCCCACTAGCAAAGAATGGGTTAAGCTATCTAATCCTTACCACTCCAAAGGTTTTGCTTTGATCATGCATGGTTACTCACCTCACCACTATAAAATTCTACAATAATGTTGGTCGCATTTTCCCAGATCAAATTTGGTCAGTGAGTTATTTGATTCAGTATAATGAAATTGGCGATGGTGTGGTGAAACTTGCCTAGATGCAACTCATTCTTTAGTTTTGGAGGGACCGTTTTCAGTTGGCCAGTATTTGTATTGGATGGTATATAATTTTAAGATCTTTGTGTTTGACTTACGAACGTTTAATTCGCATTTCAAAGAACTACCAAACCAAGCTCGCTATTGTCCTGTATATCCTTACAAAAAAGAGTTGGTAAGCTGCGATGGAGCCCTTGATTTACTATATACTTGTCTCGACACAATGGATATTTGGAATCTACCATCATACAACTTATCTTGGGTTTTTGTTGCTAGAGCGCGTCTCAGTCCCTTATTGGTAAATTCTATATTCTATAGTACGACAATTTTTTGAACATATGATAAAATATTTTTGATGACCGCCAATGGCATTTTCATTATGGACATACACAATCGTGCTATTGAGATTTTGAGCTTGAGTGATAATTATCCGATTGGAACAAAGGTCTATATTTACCATTCTGCATTTTCTTGTGAGAGAATTATTTGGAAAGAAAGAACTCCTTCTGGATACAACGGCAACTGGGTTGTTCAAAATAAGCGCATTCAGTTACAGTAATATAATAATTTTTTTGTAGCTTTCTCAAGCAAACGTATAGAAATGTTGTTTGATGATATTTCTAGCATTTTGTTTGCTTCTCTAAATGTTTCAGGTTTTTTTTTTGTTCTTTCTTATTTTTTTGGCCTATAGTGCTGATGTATAAAACAGTTTCTATTTTAATGCAAATCTTAAGTTTGACTATTTAAAAGGTTGCTAAAGCTTAAATCGCTTTTCGCTACCTTTGATATTTTTCACACAATTTCTTTAACAGAAGGTAATTTTACAAAACCATTTTTAGCTGTTAATTAAAACCTTTTACCGAACCTTTAAATCAGAAATTTTAAACACAAATTTAATTTCGAATTGGCAAATTTCAAATAGCAACACATATAATGAAATAAAATACAAATTTGAGTTTAAGTTACGATAGAAGTGTCACGCCCCGGATTATTCGTTTCCCCGGGCACGCCGACAAATCCGCCATATACAAAGAAATTTTTTTTATATACGAAGCGATAGCTGTACCTGTACCTGTTATCATACAAAACTACAACTAGTAGTATAGAGCTGCTAAACTGAAAAATATATATAAATAACATCAGGTTCTCTATACATACATAGTCTCTAGATACATAACACTCACTCCAGCGAGGATCAAATATCAGTATGTACAAGAACCAAAAACCAACACTACCTGTAGCTGGTATATCTCTAGATCAGCAGCAAAACGGGAAGGGATTGAACTTGCGACTCCCTTTCCACGATCTGTATCCGCAACAGCAACAGCTGAAAAAGAAGGCTCTGCAACAAGGGTTCAACAACTGGGTGTCAGAACTACTGCAAAACGAAATAGTCCTCAGTGGGTGCCGCTACCGACCTCAACGGCTCACCCACTAATTCTATAGAAGTATGCTTAAGGATAGTAAAGAAAGCTGAAATAATTCTACAGCTATATGCCACTATACTACCACGATCCAACGCTAACTATCTGTAGAAAAATACAATCTCTGACCCAATCTCACTAGGGACTGTGAACACACCCGTCCTGCCTGTCGAAGCTACACTAACTACCACCACGCTGGGTCGTCAGTGGAGAGCGAGTCCAAACAGGACACAATGACAACAACGCAAAAACACAAAACCCAACTCCGGAGTGGCACTCGTGAGCGCCACCTAACTGAGTATGCAAGCGTATCTCTGCCGAGCTCAATCAGGCTCGCACAGGCTATAGTCAAAGCAGAAGGGTCTAACTGGTCTAACAACCATAACTCACGTGCCCTCAGCACAATCGGATGCAAAATACAGAAATCTGGTCCACCGTCAACCGCGACAGCACCCGACAGTTCGGAACAGTCTATACACTACTGTAAAAATAAACTCGGCATCCTAGCACGAGCGTAAATTCATTCTAAACTATTCTGGGTATACACTGCCTACAAACTGCGGCAATATAAACAAACTACAGCTTAAGCTAAATCTGTTAGTTTTCAGAAAATGACAGTGTAGAACTTATAGTTTTCTCCTAAGTCAATTCCAAGTCCAACATGTATAATAAACTAAAGCTCTAATTCAGATTTCATTTAAGAACAATGCAAATCGACGAATCGAGCTACTAAACATGATATACGAATCCAAAAATACATGCCGACAACAAACTAGGCTTAGGAGGAAATTCAAAAATTTCGGTAACTTAACTCCAACCCACCTCAAAAGCTAATCCAACTCCGACGAGAAGTCGACAGGAGAGGAACTACGTGCTCGCACGGCGTCCAACGGCTCTATCCCGACGCACGNCCACACGCTCGAACGACTCCCCGGCGTAACCGTCAAGTCGATCCGAGCTCGAGCCACGAACACCACAACCACCACAACCAAAAACTAGAGAGAGAGAGGAAACAGGAAATAAAATCTCCCTCTCAGCCTCTCTAAACATATATACACGATGGGGATAAGGGTGAAGTCCACGATGGAGCAATTGACCAAAAGGCCCCTCACCTACCCTAGAGTACCGGTACCAGCCCGATGCTGTATCGGTACCCAGCATCAATAATCGCAACTCGAGAGCAGTCTGTTCTCGGAATACACTAGGGTACCGGTACGCCCCTGCGTGGTACCCGTATTCAGCACTAAAATCTGCACTTTGCATATTTCAATGTCAAAACTTTGCTCTCGCGTCGCGTTGAGTCCGTTTTGCGTCCATTTCGCGCCGAAACGACTCGAACTTGTCCCGACACTTTTCAGATGTGTCAACAAGCCCCAGATGCTGAAATCTCACGGCTGCAGAACACCAGGGACACTTCAAAAGTTAATAGAAAATTCAAATATTTTTTACGTAATTAATATGTATGAGCATATTTAATAATAGGATAAGCAAAATGTCATACAAATAAAATTTCATACATATTTAATTTGATATTAAGGCTAGTGTCATGCCCCGGATTACCTCGTTTCTCCGGGCACGCCAACAGATCCCCGTATACATAGGAATTTTCCGTGTATACGAAGCGATAGTTGTACCTGTAATCACAACATAACTACAACCAGTAGTATAGAGGTGCTAAACTGAAAATAAACACATATATAAAATCTCGAGGGGTTCCTGTACATACAAAATGTCCACAACACAACTCGCTCCAGCAAGTACCCGACAACATAACCATATGTACAAGAAAGTCCCCAAAACTACCTGTGGAAGGTACTCCTCTAGCACGGCAACAAAGCTGGTAGGGATCTAGCTCGCGACTCCCTTCCCACGATCTGAATCGGCGGCAGCAGCAGCCACGGACGAAGGCTCTGCAAAAGGTCAGCAACTGGGTGTGAGAACTACTGCAAAAGAAGTAGTCTTTAGTGGGTACCGCCACCGTCCTCAACGGCCCACCCACTAAGTCTACAGAAAATATGCGCAAAGATAGTAAGGAAAGTTGGAAAAACTCTACACCTACATGCAACTATACTATCACTAACCCACACAGGCTATCTGTAGATAATTAAAATATGCATCACTCTAACTCAATCTCACTAGGGCTGCCCAAATGGACCCACCCTGCCTGTAGGCAAACTATACCGTACACCACCCTCGGGGATGGCCGGTCTAAGTAAACGGTCCAAAACAGGATGGCTGCGACATCAACGCAAGTAAAAGCCTCACTCCGGAGCGACACTCCTGGGCACGACCCAACCGAGTATGCAAGCGTATCTCTGCCGAGCTCAAACAGGCTCTCACAGGCTGTAGTCAATACAAAAGAGCCTAACTGGTCTATCAACCAAAGCTCACTTGCCCTTGGCACAATCTAATGCAAGATACAGAAATCTGGACCCACCGTCAACCGCGACGACACCCGACAGTACAAAACAGTCTACACACTGCTATAAAATGAACTCGATATCCCAGCATAAAGCATAACCTCAACCTACACTAATCTGGGTATCCACCGCATACTAACAGCGGCAATACAAAAGAACTACAACTCTTAAATCTAAATCTGGTAATTTTTCAGAAAATGACAGTGTAGGGTTTAATGGTTTTCTCCTAAGTCAATTTCTAAGTCCAACATGTATACAATCACTAGCTTAGCTCCAAATTCAGATTTTATGCACTAACATAAAAATTCCATGAATTTGAGTACTAGCAAAAGAAACAAAACCAATGAAGCATGTTGATGATGCTAAGACTTAGGAGAAAATCCAACGATTTCGGTAAACATCAACCCACCTCGAACGCTCGTCCAACCGTGGCGAGAAGTCGAAAGGAGGGAATCAACGCACCCGCCCAGCCTCCAACGACGCAACCGTGATGCCCACGTGCTCGAACGGCCCTCAGGAGCAACGTCGAAATCCACCCGAGCTCGAGCCGCGACCTCCTCCTCATACGGTATCCACAAGCTAGAGAGAGAGAAATGAGAAATAAACCCCTACTCTACAACTCTCTCTGTGAATATAAAGGTTGGGAGGAACATTGGGTTGAACGACTAATCAAAAGACCAAACTACCCCTTACCTACTCAAAAATACAGCTAGGGTATCGGTACCCAACTCCAATACCGGTAGTCGGCCCCTCAGCCCGTAGCCTCGCACACTGGGTACCGGTACCAGCCCGATGCAATACCGGTACCCGGGCTCGATACCGGTACTTTACTGGTCAGTATCGATACTCAACATCACCTCACGGAAACCCGAGAACATCCTGTTCTGTAATTCCACTTGGGTACCGGTACCTCTCTCTGGTACCGATACTCAACACTGAAATCCTGCACTTTGCGGATTTCAGTGTCAGAACTTCACTCTCGCCTCGCGTTGAGTCCGTTTTGCGTCTATTTCGCGCCAAAACAACTCCGACTTGTCCTGACACTCTCTAGATATGTCGACAAACCTTAGATGTTGAAATCTCACAGGCAACCAAACAACAGGGACACTGCACTTAGTTTGGTATTGAGGTGGATCTAACGCTATTAGATAGAATGGAGTTGAGAAAAAGCATATAAGAATATGCTTCTGCGTTTTCCTATGGGACTGCAGAAAATTTATCGTAACCGACTAACCACAATATGCGAAATGCAATATTACGTACGGAAACAAACATGGTACCGCACGTAATGCAATCTTTCCGCAATCCCAAACGATGCCTAAATATCCATCAAGATAATTTGTAAAACGCTATAAACAGATTTATTAATGCCTAAAATATTAATTTCGAAAAAAAACTTCCGATACAAGTGAGGGAAAACTATTTAAATGATTATTTGCGAAAACATTATTAAATGTACATTATAAGTTTAGATTTATGTTAAAATTTGAATAACTTTTTCAAAATTTAGATTGTACATCTAAATTGGCTTAAAAGATTCCAAAAAATAAATAATATATATAAGCGCAATTTTGTTAAATTATATGAGAGGTGAGAAAATTTGAAGTTTAATTCAAAATTTACAATGTTTATCCAAATTGGCTTTGAAAAGTTATTAAAAAATTACTACATAAGAAACGTTTGGTAAAATTATATAATTTGCCAAAAAAAAGGGGCGAGGAAGCATTACTATTTAATTTCCATTATTAGAGGATGATGATCACTCCTCGTGCGGCAATAAATAACTAGCGAATCCAAATTAAAACATGCCATTTATTTAATTAAGAAGATGATATTTCTATTAGAGTCTTCATAAGGAATTAATTATGTATTCTGTGATTTAATTTTCATGTAAATAGAAAGACGTAAAATTCAAGCCATTATTGGACAAGATAATAGAAATCATATCCCGATTCTAATTCCCAGGCCTTCCAAAAACAGATATTAATGCCCAATGATTAAATTCATTCCCTAATACATTCCTCGTATAAACCTCATTCCCTATCTAAACCTTTTCATTTTTTCTTATTAATTAACTAAATTGAACATAATTTCACAATTTGAACATAATTTTATTTTTGAAAATAAATTTAATGGCCAATTCAAATTGCTGCAATAAAATTTTATTTTTTGATAAAAATTATAATACCTTCTTTCTAATCTAATACATATATTACTAACTAATATTAAAGTTTGTAATATTAAATATTACTAATACGTGCACTGCCTAGTAGTTAAAAAGGGAAGAAACACACCAGCTATAGTACTCACTGTAGATGAATAATATTCATTTTATGCCATTAATCTACTTGATGATTAATATCTGAGTTCCAAAGTTCGAAATTTTATTATTTTACATTTCTAACTGATTTTTTTAAAAAAATAAACAAAACGAATAGTTTACTATCTTTTTTTTTTAAAAAAAAGTATAAAATATTTTATGATTAATATTAAAAAATTATATGTATTTCAGAAAACCTATAACTATAACTTGGGTATAAAATAGCTTCAAAAACCAAGAATAGAGAAAAATCCATCGGTTGCTGTATTCAACATTTATAGTTTTAATGTAGATATTCTAAATATTATAAATTGAGTAAGGCTCATTTTTCTTTTAGGGCCCGTTTCGTTCAAGTTATATAATATTACAAAGTATCTTGACATATCCAGATATCTTGAATTTCAGCGTGAGATTACTACTGATGCTGCATTAGTGCGTTTGGTTTAATGCAGTAATATTTTTAATTTGAATCAACGATCAATGCTTTGGAAAATAATTTAGAATATATAAATTTACTTGATATAAAAAATTACAAATTTTTGGTACTCTTTTACATATGTATCGAACAAAGAGATAAATGAAATAGTGTTAAATTGAATAGGCCAAAACAAATGTAGCTAATAATTCTCCAGAATCAAATCATCATTTTTTATCGGATCTTTGAAAAGTATTTTCTAATAAATTTTCAACTTATTTCAGTCACATTTTACCATCAAACTAGTAATTCTATCAAATCAATCATTAAAATAGTTCAATTTGACAAGTAATGACGAGTGAGTAGAATGTACTGAAATTTTATAAAATTTAACTTTTGAAATGTTAAAATATTTTAAAATGTTTCTGAACAATTTTGATCTTTGAATCAAATACTCTAAGAATAATTTTGTAAAGCAAAATATCTAAAGAGTAAACTTCAAATACCACCTATGTGGTTTTGGATTTTCTTATTTTAGTACCATATGATTTAAAGTGTGTCACTGTAGTATCTCATGGTTATATTTTTCTCTTTCTGTCAGCACCTTCATTAATTCTTTCTTAAATCATATACAAAAAGCTACAAATACTCTATTTATGGTTTATCGAATATTCATTTTAGTACCATATGGTTTATAGAATTTTTACTTGAGTACCATATAGTTTTAACTTTGTCATTCATTTAACGAAATAATTAACATAAGAAATAATGGAAAGAGAAAAACAAAACTACATGATCCTAAAGTCGTACATTTAAGCTACACAATACTAAAATAAAAAAGCGCAAAACCACATGAGTGATATTTTGAAGTTTTCCCAAATCTAAATCCAAATCCTTGCAAAAGAATACTATTCTTTTACCTAGGAAATGTAAATTCAAAATTTTTCAATAACTATTATTTTATTTTTAATTCATTAATATTTTTATTCTCATTTATAAGTATTTTTATTATTATTCTTATTTATTATTTTAATTAATAAGTTGGAATGTATGGCATTAAATGGAGTTAATGGAGTGGAACGTTGGGCGCCTCAAATGTTCCATATACACCCCATTTATACTGCCTCCTCTACTGTTCATATAACATGGACATTGTAGAAAGAAATAGAAGAAGAAAAAACAAAAGAGGAGAAAAAAGAATTTTTTATTTATTTTTATTTTAATTTTATTTTGTTTGATCTCTTTATTATCAGATATTGAAAGTTTCTCTATCAATCTCTTTTGCGTTTATACTCGTAGGAGAAAAAATTCCAGTCATACCTTGGAACGATGTTTTCGGTTAATCCCGCACAAATGACGGGAGGCTATGCTACGCATGCTTCCAAATCAATCAAATTATTTATTTGAATTTTAGCATTTATCTGTAAATTTGATTTTATCTTTACCATAAAATCAATTAGATAATTAATCAGATTTTTAGTATAATTTCGCTCAACAGGAAATTGATATTTCCATAGCAAGAATTAATAATGCTAAAAGCAGATTCATTGAATTTAATGATGTTTTAGACATTTTTTTTCCACTCTGCTGTAACACAAAAATTGCTCCGAAAATATTAATTCTGATAAATTAGATTTCGACTTTAAAGCTCCGAAGAATTAATAAGATGGAATTATTGTTCCACCTTATGAGTTGGAATAACAATTCCTCCCCTTATAACTATACTAGTTAATAATAAAATACTACTTCTTAAATGTATTATTTATTAGTACCAATTAATATTTTGACCTTAATTAATTAATTTATTTATTTATTAAATTATTTTATTAATCTATTAATTTATTAAGCTAATATTTTAATTTCTTAGTTTATGAAATTATTTATGGTTAGTTAATTTTAACTAATAGTACTCATGGTTAATAAATTAATGATCAATAAATGTATGATAATATTTATGGTTATCTAACTGTATTCATGATTAATTAATCAATTTATTTATTAAATTATTATTCAATTAATATTTTGATGTTATTTAATTGGATAAAATATTATTATCTTAAAATTATAATTACTTTTATTCCTACTATTTCTATGTCACGCCCCGGATGTCTCGTTTCCCGGGCACGCCGACAAATCCGCCGTATACAAAGAAATTTTTCCTGTATACGAAGCGACAGCTGTACCTGTAAATCAAACACTACTACGAACAGTAGTAGAGAGCTGCTAGAGAAAACAGAAGCTAAACAAACTGAGTTTCATATACATAGTCCAAATCCAAAATACAGGGCTACTCGCACTGGCGAGTTAAGTCTACTATATACAGAAACTCGAAACAAAACATCTACCTGCAGTAGGGGCACCTCTAACTCAGTAGGACGGGTAGGGCTCTAACTCGCGACGCCCTTGCCTCGATCCTGATCCGCGGAAGGCGCAGCAGCCGGAACCTGCGGCTCTGCAAAATAGAGGTAACAACTGGGCGTGAGAACTACTGTAAAAACAAGTAGTTCTCAGTGGGTACCACCCAAAACCACATCGGTCCACCCATTAAGTCTACAGAAGGGAGCAAGAGTAGTCAGAAAAGCAGGAAGTAAACTCTACCGCTATCGATCACTACACTATCATGCTCAACACTAACCAATTGTAGTAAATGTCAAATCTGACCCAATCCAATCGGGACTGTAAGCATACCCGTCCCCGGGACTGTGAATACACCCGTCCCTACCCCGTTACGACTATCAGGCTCTATCCACACTAACTGGTCCGTGGAGAGAAAGTCCAACTGGCATGAGCGACACCAACGCGAAAGCACAAAGCCTGACTCCAGAGTGGCACTCGTGGGCGCTACCCAACCGAGTATGTAGAGTATCTCTGTCGAGCTCAATCAGGCTCTGAAAAGCCAAAGTCAAGTAACCAACTCAAACTGGTCTAATAACCAACAGGTAAAGTGCACTCAGCACAATCTGATGCCAAAAAGGCGATACGGGTCCACCGTCAACCCTGACGGCACCCAACAGTCCGGAACAATCTGAACGACCCTGTAAAAATCCACTCGGCACACCAGCACGAGCGTAAATATATTCTAAACTAGCTGAAGTACTCGTCTCGAAGATACTGCGACAGTACAATTTTATAACGGCTCCTAGAGCTAAATCAGGCAGTTTAAACATGTGACAGGTCCAAATCGCAGGTTTTCTCCTAATTCAAATTCCAAGTCTAACATGTATAAACTACTCAATTTAATACCACATGCTCCAAATTCAGATTTGCTATCTATAACAAAATCCATGAATTCGAGCTAAAGTAAACTATACAAAATCTGAAATTATACATGTTGACTATTGCGCACTTAGAAGTATAAGCCGATGATTAACCCACCTCGCTCGCTAATCCCTGGCAGCACGGAACTCCCCTCGGCTGCGGAACAACCTGCCAAAACGTCCGAAAACCTCCCAAGGCCCGAAGTCAAGCTCCCGCCAAACTCTACACGGAGAATCCGACAATAAGCATTAATTCTGCCTCAAAAACAGCAACAGAGAGGAGTGAAATTCCGACCTAGCAAACCTTTACTAAATCCAGCAAGTAAGGGCTTCATGGATTCCTCTCGAAGTCCCGAATCCAACGAACCAAGTCTCGTCGAAATCCGACGCTCCTACGCCGAGTACGAACTGAAATACCGATGATCGACGCTGGAAATTCTGCAAATCAGCACCAAGTTCAAAATGACAATACTTGAAGCAATGCAACGGAACACTCATCTCAAAGGCTAATCGGACATCGACGCGGCGTCGAGAACGACGAAAACACGCCCTCGCCTAAGCTCCCTGCGACGCTACGACTGCAACCGTACCCTCGAACGGCTCCGCGCTGCATCGTTGGTGTCGAAATCGGCTCGCGGTAACTCCCCGAGCTCGTCGTTGCTTCGGCCGAAACGAGAGAGAAAGTTAATTAATGAGGTGTTGGTGCAACCCTCAATTACATAAATGGATAGGCATGAACTGCATGCATAGGCACATGTCATCTATATATATATATATATATATATATATATATATATATACATACAAGTACATAGACATACATACATATATATATATTATATATATATTATATATATATAATATATATATATATATATATTATACATACATTACATAATATTATTAATATATATATACATATATATATATATAATATACTACATACATACATAACATAATTATAACTACATACATACATAACATATATACATAATATCATACATACATATATATATATTACATACATACATATATATATATATATATATATATATATATGGATACTACATTCTATCTAACTATTCATGAAAAATTATTTTTCCTTCCATTTGGTTCTAAGAAAAACAAGCATTTACTATTTTTTTTATATATTTTATGAAAAATTAGTGTGTTCGGTAAAAAGTCAAAAAAACGAAAATGTTAATTTTTCTTGAATACGATTTTTTTTTCAAAAATACTTAATTTTCTTCTACCAAACAGTCGAAAAATTGAAAAAAAAAATTTATTCTTAAAAAAAAATTCACAATTTTTCGAGAAACCAAACAGACCCTCATCTCATAAATTATAGCTATAATAATAATTTATTTTCTCGGCCAAACCATACCGGTGGAAAATTTAAAAAAAATATATTCATGAAAGAGTTTTTTTCTTTTAAATTTTTTTTACACTTTTCTGAAAAATCAAATGTTGAAAATAATAATCCAAACTTAATTAAAATATAACTAGAGATAAGTTTAAATCTTTTATTTGAATATAATTATGATATATAATTATTCAAAGTAAAATTAGATTTATCATCTGTTATGATTTCATGGCTATATATAGTTAAGCATGAGTTAATTAAAAAAAAAAGTCATAGCAGACGTGGCTGCATGGGTATTACCAAGAATGTAATTAATTGCATATTAATTTAGTTATCTTCTTTCTCCTCCAATATTTTTTTTTTATATTATTTTGTTTAATTTTAAATTTTGGGTTATATAATGGGTATCAGCACGAATACTAGTTTCAATACCAAATATATCCTTGTCTCAAAATCCCAAAAATTATAGCTATAATAATAATAATAACAGTTTATTTTTTTCAACCAAACTAGGCCTTTATAGCTAGAGACAAAAGAGTTTTACCTAATCCATAAATCACATTTTCTCGGCACTTTCTCTTCGATCCCCTCCATCGTTCACTGTCTCCAATCAAATAACGCAACCACGTTGATGCAGAAAGGGACGAAAAATAATTAAACCGAAGAAGTTGGGAAGCAGGCCCGAACCAACCTGGACCGAGCCGGCAGGCTTCCTTCCTCCCTCTGCCGGACCCACCAACCCCACCTTGACAAAACCTAAGACGGCTGGCTGTCTGCAGCGTCGGTTGACGTTCAACCGAGCCTAATCTTTGATGCGTAAAACATTCTCCGCACGAAATGATTATTCTACTCATCAGCAACAGAATACATATAATTCGAACATGGACAAAAAATACAGGACACGATATGAATAAATTCGAACATGGACAAAGAACACGGGACATGATATGATTCGAACACGGTGATTCGACAACTTTTAAAAAATTAAGACACCGAAACGACATTATCATCGCTAATAAAATATAATATTATTAATATTATAATATTTATATATACATGATATAAAATATTAATTTTGCTAAAGTATGTTATATTTCTCATACGAATAAAAGTTAAAAAAATTTTCATTAATAGTTCATATATTTTAAAAAAATTCTCCACTATACATAATTTATTTATATTAGCCACAATATTTTATTAAAGGTGTCCAAAATATCCGATATCCCATATCCGACCCAAACCCGAACCGGACCCGATAAAAAATGAATAGTATACGGATAAAAAAAATTACCCATTAAAGTTTCAGGTATGGATCCGAATATTTTATACCCATACCCGATTTGGACCCGACCCGAACTTAACTTTTAAATGTATAGGGTCCGGAATAGTTTTCAAATCCGGACCCGAACTTATAGATGATGAGTTACTACGTATTTTCATCCTAATGAAACCCTAGTCGTCTCTTTTACTCATTATTTTTTTCTAATTTTTTTACTATTTGTTTTCTACTCTTTTTTTTTTCATTTCATTTTCGCCAACAATA
This sequence comes from Ananas comosus, assembly GCF_001540865.1. NCBI lineage: Eukaryota > Viridiplantae > Streptophyta > Magnoliopsida > Poales > Bromeliaceae > Ananas > Ananas comosus. The sequence goes on along the minus strand of NW_017893254.1, from coordinate 120,151 downwards.
TTTTATTGTCATCATCATCATCAGTGTCATCATCATCATCAGCGACAATATTTTTTTTGAATGAATTTTATTGGACGGTACAACTTATTAGAATGCGAGGTTTTTTATAGTGGGCTTTACAGTTTGTCTATTGACTATTTAATAAAGTTTATAAAAAAATATATATTTATACGGATATCCGTACCCGATCTAGAACCGATCCATATCCGGTCTTGAACGGGTAGTATACGGATAGTCACTATCCAGACCCGCTCAAATAGACCTGATGGATATATTAGTAACTTTAGTACCCAGATCCGGACCCGACCTGAAGTTAAATGTGTAGGGTATATATATTTTTTTGTAACCATTTCTTTTTAGGGTATGGATACAGTATATTAATTACCCAGACCCGATCCGGTCCACGGACATCTTTATATTTTATATACATTCATCAAAAAGTCAAAATATTTATCATCTTATATTATTATGTACGCAGAAAAAAATAAAATAAAATAATTATTTTTTAATGGGATGCGCTATATATTCACATCGAACGCGTATCCATGACGTGTCTGCATCGGACACGATTTTGAAACAGATTCGCGAGGCTTATAAAAGTGTCCATGATACATAGTTTTGAAGTTTTTTTTTTTTTTGATTTTATTAAAGTTCAACTGAATTCTATTCCTTTTGTTGTTTAATAACAAGAGCCAAATCATTTCAATTTGATTACATTTTTCATTTTCTACTGAGTTATATAGCTAGTAGGAGATTCTTGATGAAAAATAATTTGATATTAAATAAATTCTTACCAACTCTAACCTCAAATGATGAAAATTGGAAATATAGGAGATGTTTGTAATGTGAGAAATTCCACAAAATTCTTTTGAGTGACTTGAATTTTCACTGACTCATTATGGTACCAAACAAAAGTGAACTAGAAATAAAATTTTGGGAAAACTTCAAAAACCCCCCTGTGGTTTCATGCATTCTCACTTTGCTACCCTGTGGTTTAAAACGTATCAATTTACCCCCCTGTGGTTTCATTTTTATCTTTTCGGAAGCTTTTTCGTTAATATTTCGTTAAATTATATACAAAAAACTTCAGATAACCATCTATATTTATCAAATAGTCACTTTAGTATCCTTTAATTTTAACTTTGTCACTGATTTTAAAAAAAAATAATAATAAAATTGATAACAAAAAGATAAAAACGAAACCACAGGGGGGCAAATTGATACGTTTTAAACCACAGGGTAGCAAAGTGAGAATGCACGAAACCACAAGGGGGGTTTTTGAAGTTTTCCCTAAAATTTTTATGAATTTTGAAATTTAGGACCGTCACACAGAGTGTGAAAGTGTAAGATGAGTAGAGGGCTGATTTATTTCTAGTAAATAAACTTACAGATGAATGAAATGCGCGTAATAAATTTTCCTTACATTTAATGACTAAAATAAAATACTTCTAAATTTTAATTTTTTTAAAAAAATTTTATAAGTTCGAGGACCAAATTGAAACCAGTTAATTAGGCGCCTAAATTAAGATGCTCAGTTAGTTTTAACGGAACTTGCGATAGCTAAAAGAACACAATTTTAACAAAATCATGATACAGTTGATAGAATCATTAACTTAATTAATAAAAGTAATTTATAACTATAAGAATCAACAATGGAGAAAAATAGTTGAGGGATCTCTACCAAAATTAGTTATAAATGATAAATTCTTTATACTTTAAACTTTTTTTTTAATTTAAAGTTTGGGTTAATTGCAACCATTGGTCCCCAACCAAAGCCCCACTTTTTATTTTGGTTTGCAACCTTTTATTTTTTATCATTATATTTTTAACTTTTGGAATTTATAACTAGGGATGTCAATGGGTATGGATACCCAAAATTTTATCCGAATCCTAATTCGAATGAAACGGATATTTTCCATGGATATGGATATGGATTCGAATATGAATATCAAAAATAGAAACCCGACGGATATGGATTCGGATATGGATTTTGATTGTACCCGACCCGAACCCGAACCCGAACCCGAACCCGACCCGAACCCGAATTTATTTTGTATTATATATAATATATATATATATATAAAAATTTGATGTTATATTTGAATTTGTATTTTAAAAATTTAGATTTAATGTAATATATTTTGAAATATTGAAAAAAGAAATAATTGTTTCAGGTTCAAATTTCGGGTTCGGGTTCGGGTTCGGGTTCGGGTTCGGGTATTGGATTTTTTTGTCGGGTTCGGGTTTGGATATGGATTTTTAAAATCCATCTTGTTCGGGTTCGGGTTCAGGTCTCGAGTTTGGAGTCGGGTTCGGGTTCGGGTTTTTAAAAATCCGTCCCAAATCCAACCCGTTGACATCTCTATTTATAACACTGTTGATCCTTAACCTTTAACAGTTTTATTTTGTTGCTTTGGTCCCTAATCTTTTCTTCTACGTGCATTTTCATCATATCAAGCCCAATTTAACGGGTCTTTTAATATTTTTTTATATACTTATTATCACTTCGGTCTTGCATGTAACATCTACTGTTTTTTTAGAGCATTTGTTATTCTTGATGTCAAAGTCGAGAGTCCAATTAATTTTTTAAAAAAAATAAAAAAAAAAATTGATGCGAAAATTGATCAGAGACTATCGGATCATGACCATGATCATGATCGTGGTCCGAAAGTTTCTACAATTTAATACTTATATATAATTTAAATATTCTAGATCGTGTTTAAACATTTCGATCATTGATTTGCGTATGCGACAATTGAAAATACCGTAAAAATAAGATACTTCTACACTTTTAAAAGCACTTATTGTGATGCTTTTGCTATGTGAGTGGCCGATTCAAAAAAAATATTGAATTTTGTTTTTAAAAGCACTTATTCCTATCAGAGCATGATGAGTGGTGGATTTTAAAAAAGAAAATTAAAGAACCAAGTATAAAATGAGAAATAAAAATATAAAATATAAAAAAAATAATAAATATAATTGTTAATAAATATTGCATGAAAACATATATTACAATTATTTTGAACATATTTTTATATTTTGGACATGATGCATGAAGGCGACATGAGATTAAAATTTTCTTTTTCACTCAAACCACTTATTTTGGAAAAAAGTGTAATTTTTTTATATTTTAATTGATGTTTTCTTATTTGGAATTCAAGTTTATAATATTTTAAAAGGTGTGATCATATTGAAGCAAAAGGCAGTTTTTATTTATTAAAATAAAATAGGGCTAATTAGTCAACAAAGAGACTTTAATTATAAAATAAATTTCACTTTTAGAGATGTGGGGACTTTTTATGGGAATTTATAGATCTTGTCACTATGAGCATGATATGTAATTATTGTGAAAAATTCGCAATCAACACAGCATGAATCTATCTAACACGAAAAAAAAGAAAAAATTCTAACTTTATCATTTTAAATAAAGTTAGAAGCATTCGAGCATGGCTAAAATTGATTAACTAATTTGATTATCGAACACGAACAAAGATCAACCAACCTAAACCCTAAACACGAACACGAACACGAACACGATCAACCAACCTAAGTTGCCTACTCTTATAAAGAAAAAACAGAATGATATGAATCATATAGTACTGAATCTTGCATGCTTGCACTGTGTACATTGTTCATATTAATTAATTTACATAAAATCCTTATTTTAGTTTTTGTTTGACCTTTTTTATTTTATTTTATTTTATGTTATTAATTTAACATAGATAAACTCCAATTGAATTCAACACCGGCTTCGGTAGAATACGAGTACGAATGTGTCAAAATTTAACATTCAACACATATTCATATCCGAATTTGTATTTGAATTTTTTTTAAAAAAAAAATGTGAATGTGAATATGGTGTCTTTATAAATCCGATTATATTGAACATTTTCACCCTCAGGAGATAAATGGGATGTTAATGTATAGTGTATTAAATTTTATTAAATAAAATATAGGTATAAGAAGTTTTAACTGTGAGATCCCTTGTGTTCAGTTGTGGAGGCTTGCCGACAGCTCTGGAGAGTGTCGGGACAAGTCCGAGTCGCGTTGGCGTCAAATAAACGCAAAACGGACTCCGTGCGTCGCGAGGGCAGCTTTCAGCGAAGAAATCTGCAAAGTAGCAGATTTTTCTGCTTGCTGTATCGGTACAGCCAGCGAGGTGTACCGGTACACTACATTGGCTGAGCACGTACTGCTCTCGGGTTGGCTTCCTGTACCGGTACGCTATCCCGTGTACCGGTACACCAGGGTAGGTGAGAGGGTGTTTTGGTCTTTTCTCTCCCTCGTTTGTATCACCAGCCCTCCCTCTCTCTATTTAGCCTTGTGAGGACAGAGAGAGGGAGTTCCTCTGCTATTACTTCCTCTCTCTCTCTCCCAAACCGATCTTAGGCTACGGAGGAGCTCGGTTGGAGTTTTGTTGCCGACGTCGCGCCGCAAGGCTGTTCGAGCTTGTGTTTGACGCCGGGGTAGCGTGTGGAGGCCGGGCGAGCAGGGATTTTCACCGTTCTTGCTGTCACTCTGGTGCTCGGCGTTGTCGATGTGGGTATTTCAGTTTTTCTTGATATTTGGGCAAGTGTTTACAACTTCTACTTGGATAGTTGTTGTTTGCTGAAATCCACCGTCGACTGTTAGTATTTCAGCTCGTTCTCGACGTAGGAGCATCGGATTGCGACGAGACTTGGTTCGTTGGATTCGGGACTTCGAGAGGAATCCACAAAATCCTTACTTACGAATTTTGGTGAAGGTTAGCTTGGTAGAATCCTTGTTGTACTCCACTGCTGCGAAAACTAGAGTGAAATGGTGAATTGTTTGGTGTAGAGCTTGGAGTTAGCACGATTCTTGGGTTCGAAGGGCTACGATCGACCCAGCAGGTGGCGCCAAAGCTGTGAGAGTGTACAGCTGCCAGGGGATAGCTTTCGAGGTGGGTTTACATCGGTTTATTCCTAAGTACCGTAATTGTCGACATGTATGATTTTTAGTTTCAGTAATCATGTTGTAGCTTGATATTCGTGATGCTATCCTGGATATAATCAGTATTGAGAACATGACTAGTAAATCTTAAATGTACATGTTGGACTGAGATTTGACTTAGGAGAAAACACGATTGAAATCGTCATACGCTTAAACTACGAGATTTTGCTCTAGGAGCCGTGATTCGATTGTATCGTTGCAGTATCGTTGCGATGGATACCTAGGGTAGTTTAGAAGGCATTTACGCTCGTGCTGGGATGCCGAGCTTATTTTTCAGCAGAGTTTAGACTGTTTCGGGTCGTTGGGTGCCGTTCGGGTTAGCGGGGGACCCAGATTCTTGTTTTGGTCACAGATTGTGCCGAGGGCACGTGGGTTTGGTTTGTAGACCTGTTTTGACCCTGTTCACTTGACTTTGGCTAGTTGGAGCCTGATTGAGCTAGACAGAGATACGCTACATACTCGGTTGGGTAGGACCCACGAGTGCCACTCCGGAGTCAGGCTTTGTGCTTTCGCGTTGGTGTCGCTCATGCCAGTTAGACTTGTTCTCCACGGACCAGTTAGTGTGGATAGAGCTTGATAGTCGCAACGGGGCAGGGACGGGTGTATTCACAGTCCCGGGGATGGGTATGCTTACAGTCCCGATTGGATTGGGTTAGAGTTGACATTTCCTACAGTTGGTTAGTGTAGAGCATGATAGTGTAGTGATCGGTAGCGGTAGAGTTATTTTCCTGCTTTTCTGACTACTCTTACTTCCTTCTGTAGACTTAGTGGGTAGACCGATGTTGTTTTGGGCGGTACCCACTGAGGACTACTTGTTTTTACAGTAGTTCTCACGCCCAATTGTTACCTATGTTTTTTTGCAGAGCCACAGGTTCCGGCTGCTGCACCATCTGCGGACCAGGATCGAGGCAAGGGCGTCGCGAGTTAGAGCCCTGCCGACGTGCTGAGCTAGAGGTGCCCCTACTGCAGGTAGATGTGTTGTTTCGAGTTTATGTATATAGTTGACTTAACTCGCCAGTGCGAGTAGCTTTGTATTTTGGATTTGGACTATATATATGAAACTCAGTTTGTTTAGCTTCTGTTTTCTCTAGCAGCTCTCTACTACTGTTCGTAGTAGTGGTTGGTTTACAGGTACTGATGTCGCTTCGTATATAGGAAAAATTTCTTTGTATACGGCGGATTTGTCGGCGTGCCCGGGAAACGTGACATCCGGGGCGTGACAGATTAAGTTGGTATCAGAGCTTTGCTGTAGGTCGTTGGGACCTAGGAAACCTAAGTTTGGCAAACCTTAGGAAAATAAGACGCGAGAGACGTAATTTAATTGTGAAAGTCAATGATTATTTGTTCTAACTCCTCTTACAGTAGAGTGAGTGACTGAAGGAGTTTCTGTTTTGGCCTGAGAAATTATATTGGCTGCAGACGACATAATTTTGGAGGGAAACAGGGACCGCCTTCCAAACTTTCGTTGATTTGGTCAAGAGTGTTTGTGTTTCAACTGACCCCGATCTGTTCCTTTCAGCTATGTATCGTCGCCGAGGTCGACCGTCGTTGCGGGAGCGTGCCCAGTTGGCGCGGGATCATGCTGGACCTTCTGAGAGATCTGAGCAGATGGAGCAGAGTACTCGGCAGGAGCATGGTGACAAACCGGAGGCGAGTGCACCGCCTGTTGTGGAGCCGAGTGCGCGACCTGAGGCTAGCGCACCCCCTGATCTGAGTGCACAGTTAGCTGCCTTGACCGAGGTGATGAGGCAGCAGGGGGAGTTGTTGCAAAGGTTGTGTGAGAGGGTAGCGCAGTCACCGAGTTCCGCACGTAGAGTACCAGAGTCGCTAGTCCCACCCCCTACTACTCTAGTGACAGCACCAGCTGCAGCAGTCCCTCCGCCAACAGCAGTTCCAGTAGCGCCAGTTGCGCTTGCTCAGGGCCCAGTACAGTTGACTGAGGCCGAGCAGGAGTGGTGGACGCAGAGGTTGGCTCGTTTTCACAGATTTGATCCACCGATTTTTGATGGCATATGCACTGAGGCCTGGGTTGTTGAGGGATGGGTCAGTGCGATGGAGAAGCTATTTGAGGATCTGTTCATTTCGGAGGGGGAGCAGGTACCCCTGGGAGTACACTGTCTAGCAAGTGATGCTCATGACTGGTGGCGGAGAGTGAGGCGAGACCAGGGGCTAGTGGCGGCGCAGCTGAGTTGGGATGAGTTCTGTGGAATGTTGTTTGGGATGTTCTTTCCCAAGAGTGTGAAGCAGAAGCTCGAGGAGGATTTGAGGAGGCTTCAGCAGGGAGATCGCCCAGTACAAGAGTACGTTCGGGAGTTTACTCGACTCCTGAACTGTGCACCATTTGCGGCCAGAGAGGAGGCGCACAGGGTATACATGTTCGAGCAGGGGCTGAGACCGGACATCTTCAGGTTAGTGCGGGCGCAGAGGTCGAGGACCCTGGATGCGTCCATAGAGCAGGCCCTATGGGTGGAGAGAGGTGAGGTGTCGCTGCAGGAGAGGACTCAGGCCGTGGGGCAGGGTCAGGACAGGAAGCGCCCCTTTCCAGATGACGGAGGGCAGTCGAGCAGCAGACGTCCGCCGAGACCTCCACGATCACGTTCTCAGGGTCGTGGGTCTTCGGGGCGTCAGCGTTCCAGGGGATCCCGTCAGCAGGGGCAGACTCAGAGGACGCCACAGTGTGTGATCTGCGGGGGACCACACTGGCCTCGGCAGTGCGAGCAGAGAGAGGGCAGGTGCTACGGATGTGGTCAGCCGGGACACATGAGGGCAGCTTGTCCCCGAGCAGCATCTCCAGCACCGTCATCAGCTTCGGCACCACCAGCACCACAGCAGTCTTACGGAGCAGCACCGAGCTACCGCCAGGAGGACAGATCGTCTGTGCCGCGGTCGAGTGAGCGGCGACAGCAGGCTCCGAGTGGCAGGGTCTATGCAGCTCAGGTGGAGGACTCTTCAGCAGCCGACCGAGTGGTGGCAGGTATCACTTTGATTTCTGGCATTAGAGTTCGCACTCTTTTTGATACCGGTGCATCGCATTCCTTTGTTAGCCGAGCATTTGCATTGTTGCATGGTCTAGAGTTAGGAGCGTTGTCTCAGGCACGAGAGGTGCAGATCCCCGACCATGTCTTGCAGGTTACAGAGTGTTGTTGGTCCTGTCCGGTGCAGTTAGACTCTTGGATCATGCCCGCAGACCTGTTGGTGTTAGGGCAGCTGCAGGACTTCGACGTAGTGCTCGGTATGGATTGGCTGGCGCGGTACTATGCTACGATCGACTGTGGAGCGAGGACGGTGACGTTCCGCGAGCCAGGCCAGGAGGAGTTTACTTTCAGAGGCTGCAGGAGCACGCTGTTTGCCACCTGGATATCTTCGGCGAGGGCTCGACAGATGCTGAGCAGTGGGTGTATCGCTTTCCTAGCGACAGTTGTGGAGGTACCTACGGCGGCGCCGGGACTCGAGGACATCCCAGTAGTCCGCGAGTTTCCGGATGTGTTTCCCCCTGAGTTGACGACGTTGCCGCCGGAGAGGGAGATTGAGTTTGTGATTGATGTAGTTCCTGGAACTGCACCAATCTCAAAGGTACCTTACAGGATGGCACCGGCAGAGCTGAGAGAGCTAAAGGCGCAACTTCAGGATCTGATGGATAGAGGGTTTGTGAGACCCAGTGTGTCGCCTTGGGGAGCGCCGGTGTTATTTGTAAAGAAGAAGGATGGTTCGCTCAGGTTATGTGTGGATTACCGGGAGCTGAATAAAGTGACCATCAAGAATAAGTATCCCTTGCCGCGCATTGATGATTTGTTTGATCAGCTGCAGGGATCTTATGTCTTCTCGAAGATTGATCTCCAGTCAGGTTACCACCAGCTGAGGGTGAGGGCCGAGGATGTTCCCAAGACGGCTTTTCGGACTCGGTACGGGCATTATGAGTTCACGGTGATGCCTTTTGGATTGACGAATGCCCCTGCCGCATTCATGGATTTGATGAACAGAGTGTTCAAGCCGTTCTTGGATAGGTTTGTGGTAGTCTTCATCGACGATATCCTGATTTACTCCCGGAGTGATGCTGAGCATGAGGAGCACTTGAGGATTGTGCTACAGCTTCTGCGCGAGAAGAAGTTGTATGCCAAGTTAAAGAAGTGCGAGTTCTGGCTACGGGAGGTTGCTTTCTTGGGCCACGTGATTTCAGCTGAGGGCGTAGCAGTGGACCCGAAGAAGATTGAGGCGATTCGAGATTGGCCTAGACCGACGACGGTGACTGAGGTACGGAGCTTCCTGGGACTGGCAGGATATTACCGTCGGTTTGTGGAAGGCTTTGCGAAGCTTTCCACACCCCTCACACGCTTGACGCGGAAGGGGATTCGTTTTGTCTGGAGCGACGACTGTCAGAGGAGCTTTGACGAGTTGAGACTGAGGTTGACGTCGGCTCCTATCCTTGCCCTTCCGGTGATGGGGGATGGATTTGTGATCTACAGTGATGCATCGCACAGTGGACTTGGTTGCGTGCTGATGCAGCATGGTAGGGTGATTGCTATGCTTCACGGCAATTAATGGATTATGAGAAAAATTACCCTACGCATGACTTAGAGCTTGCCGCGGTGGTATTTGCTTTGAAGCTCTGGCGGCATTACTTGTACGGCGAGCATTGCGAGATCTTCACCGATCATAAAAGTCTCAAGTATTTGTTCACACAGAGGTAGTTGAACCTGAGGCAGCGCCGGTGGTTGGAGTTACTGAAGGACTATGACATTAGTATTCAGTATCATCCCAGCAGGGCGAATGTGGTGGCAGATGCGTTGAGCAGGAAGTCAGTACAGAGCCTGAGTTTGAGGATTACTGAGCAGAGACCCCTACTTGAGGAGCTACAGCGGCTGGGACTCGAGATAGTACCCCCTGGGTCTACAGCGAGGCTGACATCTCTAGTGTTGCAGCCCACTCTGTTGGATAGGATCCGAGAGAAACAGAGTGGAGATCCGTACTTGTTGAGGATTAGAGAGCAGCTAGATAGGAGGCAGGCTGAGGGATTTGCTTTGGACAGTTCGGGAGTACTACGGTACAGGGACTGACTGTGTGTGCCTGTGGATCCTGAGATTCGAGCGGATATTCTGAGAGAAGCTCATTGTTCCCCTTATACGGTTCACCCTAAGGGAACCAAGATGTATAATGATCTTAAGGCACGGTTTTGGTGGCCTGGAATGAAGAGAGACATTGGCAGATTTGTGGCTCAGTGTTTAACTTGCCAACAGGTGAAGGCCGAGCATCAGGTGCCTGCTGGCAAGCTTCAGAGTCTGCCAGTGCCCAAGTAGAAGTGGGAGTACATCACTATGGACTTTGTTGTTGGATTGCCTAGAGCGCAGGGTGGCTACGACGCGATTTGGGTGATAGTGGACAGACTGACCAAGTCTGCTCACTTCCTACCGGTTCAGACTACCTGGTCCAGAGAGAGACTCGCGCAGCTATACTTAGATGAGATCGTTAGGCTGCACGGCGTGCCAGTGTCGATTATATCAGACAGAGGCCCGAGGTTTGTAGCACATTTCTGGAGGAGTTTGCAGATAGCCTTGGGTACACAGCTGCATTTTGGCACGGTGTTCCACCCACAGACAGATGGTCAGTCAGAGCGGACCATACAGACCCTAGAGGACATGCTGAGGGCATGCGTCCTGAATTTTGGAGGAGGGTGGCATCGACATGTGAAACTAGTCGAGTTTGCGTACAACAACAGCTATCAAGCGAGTATTCAGATGTCTCCGTTTGAGGCGTTGTATGGACGCAGATGTCGATCCCCTCTGTTCTGGAGCGATGTGGGTGAGAGGAGGACACTTGGACCAGAGATCTTACTTGAGGCTGAGGAAAAGGTGAGAGTCGTCCGACGACACCTTTTGCCAGCACAGAGCCGACAGAGGAGCTACGCCAATACCAGGAGACGAGACTTGGAGTTTCAGGTTGGAGATCATGTTTTTCTCAAAGTCTCGCCGTCCAGAGGGATACGCCGATTTGGAGTATGTGGAAAGCTTAGTCCACAGTTTGTTGGCCCTTTCGAGGTATTGGAGCGTATCGGACCAGTTGCATACAGGATAGCTCTACCCCCGCGACTTGCTGGCATCCATGATGTTTTCCACGTCTCAGCACTGAGGAGATACGTTTTCGACCCCTCTCACGTGATTGACTTCACTCCACTCGAGATTGGCGAGGATCTGAGATACGAGGAGCGACCATTGCGGATTCTTGCTCGAGAGACGAAAGAATTGCGCAACCGGGTCATTCCGTATGTGAAAGTGCAGTGGAGTAATCATGAGAAGCGGGAGGCAACTTGGGAGCCTGAGACGGTGATGAGGGAAGCTTACCCCTACCTGTTTGATGCCTGAGTAGAGGTATGTTTCAGCTTCGCGGACGAAACTTTTTATAGAGGGGGGAGGATGTGAGATCCCTTGTGTTCACTTGTGGAGGCTTGCCGACAGCTCTGGAGAGTGTCGGGACAATTCCGAGTCGCGTTGGCGTCAAATAGACGCAAAACGGACTCCGTGCGACGCAAGGGCAGCTTTCAGTGAAGAAATTTGCAAAATAGCAGATTTTTCTATTTGCTGTACCGGTACAGCCAGCGAGGTGTACCGGTACACTACATTGGCTGAGCGCGTACTGCTCTCGGGTTGGCTTCCTGTACCGGTACGCTATCCCGTGTACCGGTACACCAGGGTAGGTGAGAGGGTGTTTTGGTCTTTTCTCTCCCTCGTTTGTATCACCAGCCCTCCCTCTCTCTATTTAGCCTTGTGAGGATAGAGAGAGGGAGTTCCTCTGCTATTACTTCCTCTCTCTCACTCCCAAACCGATCTTAGGCTACGGAGGAGCTCGGTTGGAGTTTTGTCGCCGACGTCGCGTCGCGAGGCCGTTCGAGCTTGTGTTTGACGCCGGGGTAGCGCGTGGAGACCGGGTGAGCAGGGATTTTCACCGTTCTTGCCGTCACTCTGGTGCTCGGCGTTGTCGAGGTGGGTATTTCAGTTTTTCTTGATTTTTGGGCAAGTGTTTACTATTTCTACTTGGATAGTTGTTGTTTGCTGAAATCCAACGTCGACTGTTAGTATTTCAGCTCGTTCTCGACGTAAGAGCATTGGATTGCGACGAGACTTGGTTCGCTGGATTCCGGACTTCGAGAGGAATCCACGAAGCCCTTACCTGCGAATTTTGGTGAAAGTTAGCTTGGTCGAATCCTTGTTGTACTCCACTACTGCGAAAACTAGAGTGAAACGGTGAATTGTTTGGTGTAGAGCTTGGAGTTAGCACGATTCTTGGGTTCGAAGGGCTACGATCGACCCAGCAGGTGGCGCCACAGCTGTGAGAGTGTACCGCTGCCAGGGGATAGCTTTCGAGGTGGGTTTACATCGGTTTATTCCTAAGTACCGTAATTGTCGACATGTATGATTTTTAGTTTCGGTAATCATGTTGTAGCTTGATATTCGTGATGCTATCCTGGATATAATCAGTATTGAGAACATGACTAGTAAATCTTAAATGTCCATGTTGGACTGAGATTTGACTTAGGAGAAAACACGATTGAAATCGTCATATGCTTAAACTACGAGATTTTGCTCTAGGAGCCGTGATTCGATTGTATCGTTGCAGTATCGTTGCGATGGATACCTGGGGTAGTTTAAAAGGCATTTACGCTCGTGCTGGGATGCCGAGCTTATTTTTCAGCAGAGTTTAGGCTGTTTCGGGTCGTTGGGTGCCGTTCGGGTTAGCGGTGGACCCAGATTCTTGTTTTGGTCACAGATTGTGCCGAGGGCACGTGGGTTTGGTTTGTAGACCTGTTTTGACCCTGTTCACTTGACTTTGGCTAGTTGTAGCCTGATTGAGCTAGACAGAGATACGCTACATACTCGGTTGGGTAGGGCCCACGAGTGCCACTCCGGAGTCAGGCTTTGTGCTTTCGCGTTGGTGTCGCTCATGCCAGTTAGACTTGTTCTCCACGGACCAGTTAGTGTGGATAGAGCTTGATAGTCGCAACGGGGCAGGGGCGGGTGTATTCACAGTCCCGGGGACGGGTATTTTTACAGTCCCGATTGGATTGGGCCAGAGTTGACATTTCCTACAGTTGGTTAGTGTAGAGTATGATAGTGTAGTGATCGGTAGCGGTAGAGTTATTTTCCTGCTTTTCTGACTACTCTTACTCCCTTCTGTAGACTTAGTGGGTGGACCGATATTGGTTTGGGAGGTACCCACTGAAGACTACTTATTTTTACAGTAGTTCTCACGCCCAGTTGTTACCTATGTTTTTGCAGAGCCACAGGTTCCGGCTGCTGCACCATCCGCGGACCATAATCGAGGCAAGGGCGTCGCGAGTTAGAGCCCTACCGACGTGCTGAGTTAGAGGTGCCCCTACTGCAGATAGATGTATTGTTTCGAGTTTATGTACATAGTTGACTTAACTCGCCAGTGCGAGTAGCTCTGTATTTTGGATTTGGACTATGTATATGAAACTCAGTTTGTTTAGCTTCTGTTTTCTCTAGCAGCTCTCTACTACTGTTCGTAGTAGTGATTGGTTTACAGGTACTGATGTCGTTTCGTATACAGGAAAAATTTCTTTGTATACGGCGGATTTGTCGGCGTGCCCGGGGAACGTGACATCCGGGGCGTGACATTAACACAAGTCACAAATGTTAACCTTTATTGCATTATATGTTTTATTTGCACTAATTCTAGTTCATATCTATATATTAGTATATATTATTATCCGCATAATATTCGAACACAAATTCGAATCATATATGAATCCAAATTTATTTTTAGCAGATATGATAATAAAAATTTAGTTTTTGACATATATGCGCATCCGAATTCACATCCAAGGAAGTATATGAATGTGCATATATTTTTGTCAAAACATTTGAATATATTTGACTGTTTTCATTCTCATAAATAATTTTAGTCCGTCAGGTACAAAATATTAAAAAAGATCAACAAATAGAAATAAAATTTAAAAATATTTAAAAATTTCCTTCCAATGTTTTAAAATGGCGATCGATAGTATATATTTTAAAATTTAAAAATATAGTATATATTTTCAATAGTATATTTTAAAATTTAAAACATACTATCAAAAAATATATATTAGGCGAATATGTATTTTAGATATATTTTAAATTTTAAAAATTCCTTTTGATCTATAGTATATATTTTCGATATAATTAGAGTATCGCATTCAAGATTAATCTTTTTAGCTCGGTTATTATCAATCGAGTGCCTGATTTTTATATACTCAATCATACTTTTTTTTTTTCATCCAATATGAGACTATTGATGAATCCGAATAACTCTCATTGTGTACAAAATTATGAGGCGAATATGTATTAGGAAAACCAACCGTCTCTAGAGCAAGTGGCAAAGGACTTGGTGGTTGATACTCGAGACCCAAGTTCGAATACTAGTTGATTCACATTTCTAGCTAAATTTATTTATAAATGAAATAAACAAAACAGGTAGCGTGCTACCTATCTCTCAAACAACAAAAGAAAAAAAAAATATGTATTAGGAAATGCTAACTAGCTAATTTCAACGGTACCCTTCCAAAGGTTCGAAATATCATAAATGCTCTCACAGAATCATTACCCCTCTATATATATATATATATATATATATAGGAGCTAGAATACTTTTACAAGTATCACCTGGATGGTGCTTTAGTATTTTTAGTCCTTGGATGGAGAGATGTAAGGTTGAGATGATGGTGATAAGTGGTGATAGATGGTGGCAGGTGAAATAGTGTTTAATCCAAGGACTATTAGTAATTAAGAAGTAGATCTAATGGCTAAAAACCTAATAGCACCTTGGAGGTGATACTTGTAAAAGTATCCTAGCTCAACTATATATATATATATATATAGAATTAGGCTACTATACTATCTATAGTACCGGAGCTCCGGTACTATAGATAGTATAGTAGCCTAATTCTATATATATATATATATATAGAATTAGGCTACTATACTATCTATAGTACCGGAGCTCCGGTACTATAGATAGTATAGTAGCCTAATTCTATATATATATATATATATAGTTGAGCTAGGATACTTTTACAAGTATCACCTGGATGGTGCTTTAGTATTTTTAGTCCTTGGATGGAGAGATGTAAGGTTGAGATGATGGTGATAAGTGGTGATAGATGGTGGCAGGTGAAATAGTGTTTAATCCAAGGACTATTAGTAATTAAGAAGTAGATCTAATGGCTAAAAACCTAATAGCACCATGTAGGTGATAAAAGCATCCTAGCTCAACTCTATATATATATATATATATAGTTGAGCTAGGATACTTTTACAAGTATCACCTGGATGGTGCTTTAGTATTTTTAGTCCTTGGATGGAGAGATGTAAGGTTGAGATGATGGTGATAAGTGGTGATAGATGGTGGCAGGTGAAATAGTGTTTAATCCAAGGACTATTAGTAATTAAGAAGTAGATCTAATGGCTAAAAACCTAATAGCACCATGTAGGTGATAAAAGCATCCTAGCTCAACTCTATATATATATATATATATAGTTGAGCTAGGATACTTTTACAAGTATCACCTGGATGGTGCTTTAGTATTTTTAGTCCTTGGATGGAGAGATGTAAGGTTGAGATGATGGTGATAAGTGGTGATAGATGGTGGCAGGTGAAATAGTGTTTAATCCAAGGACTATTAGTAATTAAGAAGTAGATCTAATGGCTAAAAACCTAATAGCACCATGTAGGTGATAAAAGCATCCTAGCTCAACTCTATATATATATATATATATAGTTGAGCTAGGATACTTTTACAAGTATCACCTGGATGGTGCTTTAGTATTTTTAGTCCTTGGATGGAGAGATGTAAGGTTGAGATGATGGTGATAAGTGGTGATAGATGGTGGCAGGTGAAATAGTGTTTAATCCAAGGACTATTAGTAATTAAGAAGTAGATCTAATGGCTAAAAACCTAATAGCACCATGTAGGTGATAAAAGCATCCTAGCTCAACTCTATATATATATATATATATAGTTGAGCTAGGATACTTTTACAAGTATCACCTGGATGGTGCTTTAGTATTTTTAGTCCTTGGATGGAGAGATGTAAGGTTGAGATGATGGTGATAAGTGGTGATAGATGGTGGCAGGTGAAATAGTGTTTAATCCAAGGACTATTAGTAATTAAGAAGTAGATCTAATGGCTAAAAACCTAATAGCACCTTGGAGGTGATACTTGTAAAAGTATCCTAGCTCAACTATATATATNTATATATATATATATATATATATATATATTTATTTATTTATTTCAAATTTACCCTTATTTGTAAACTCCGTTGGATGAAAATTACAATTACGAGTTTTACTTCCTGATTTTTGAAAGTTGTTGAAGGCTAACTGAGAAAATATATATTCATCCCCCTCGGCTATTTTGAAGAAGGTCCCAATATTTTTTTTTCTATATAAAAATTCATTCAATTTTTATTTATTTTATTTAAATTAATTTTATTAATTAAATTTAATATTTTGTTCAAAATCAAGACACTGCGTTACTAAAACTATTAAATTTATAATATCTTTAACTAAATGTAATTAAATTGTTAAATTTGACAAAATAATTAAAATTTTTATTCAACGGGCGAAAGTAGTCTAATTCTAGATTTAATAGGCAGTTGCTAGTGGTGTGTCTTGTTTCGAACAAAATATTTAATTTAATTTATGAACTTATTTTAAACCAAATAAATGAGAATTGAATGGGTCTCTATATATACTATAGTTGAGGGGCTTAAGTATATTTTGTCGCACAATAACATTCAACATCTTTCAAGGGTCAAGGATAAAGTCAGTAATTTAATTTTTAAACCAACAAAAAAATTACAATATTTAACAGAGTTTGCAAGCAAATATTGACTTGAAAAAATGTATATATTTAGGACACGGACTACCATACTTTTTTTAGTATAAATCTTTTGTATTCCTAAGTTTTTGCCTGGCCGTTGAATAAAAGAATGTACGGTTAGGATGATAGTGGTCACTAGTTAAGATGATAATGGTCCAGAGGGTTGAGTGAGTCGGTGGTTGGTTGAATAGTATAATCTAACAAGGTGAAAATAGTCAAATTGAATAAATTAAATATAAAAAGATCTATACTCATAAGAATATAGTAGCCGAACTCTATATTTAGAAAGATAAATTATAACATTATAAATTTTGTCAGCACATTTACAATATTTTTAAGTTTTTGAAGGGTGCAAGTGAAATTAACCCTTTTTAAAGATTGGCGGATGAAACTTGAGATTTGAATGGTTAAATTGTAGGTTATATTCCAATATATTTTGGATTGTAATTCTGGTGTTGCTCTCTGTATTGTGGCCTACTGTCTTAAACGATGAATTTTCAATTCCAAGCATGGAACACGTCGACCGACGGCTGTGCAACTTCCACGCGCGAAACAGAAAAAGGAAAATTCACGCGCCCTGCCCCTCCACCCCCCCGCCAACACCACCTTTTCTGCGTTGCTTCCGGACAGCACCCACCGTATAAAAATACAGCCGTCTTCCTGCGCAGGCCAAAAGAAAAGAATTTTCGCCCAGTCTTGCCGTCCGGCCGCCTCTATTTATCACCGGTCCATCGTATCATATCATCTCTGTTTCGACGGAGATTAAGCTGTTTATTCTGCACTAGATAGATAGATACATATATATATATATATATATAATCATGGGCGGCGACGAGCTCGCGCTCGAGATCACCGTCCTCTCCGCCGAGTCCCTCCCCGACCCCTCCTCATGCTCCTTCTCCTCCTCTTTCCTCCACCTCCTCTTCCCGCAACAACAGCGCCTCCGCCCCTACGCCGCCCTCTCCATTTCCAATTCCGATGGCGACGGTGATGATGATGTTTACCGGACCCGAATCGACGAGGAGGGGGCGCATAACCCTACGTGGGGCGACACGCTGCTCCTGCCCGTGGGTCCCGCCTTCCTCGGCGCCGACGCCGCCGTAAACCTCTCCGTGCTCTCCCAGAGCTGCTGCCGCGGCGCCGGCCCCGCGCTCCTCGGCTCCTGCCGAATCCCCTCTGCCGACGTATTCGACGGCCTCCGTCCGGCCTCCGCCCGCCGCCGCCTCAGCTACGCCCTCCGCTCCACCCCCCACCACCACCACCACCGCCGGCCCTGCGGCGTCGTCCACGTCGCCGTGCGCGCGCTCGGCCGCTGCGTGGACCAGCTCGCCCCGCCGCCGCTTCCACCGCCGCAGCTCGGGTGGGCCCGCGTGGCCGTCGGAATCCCCGTGGCGGCGGGGGGACACGAGATGGTGAGCGGTGGCAGCAGCAGAGATGGGCGCTTTGCATACGAAGAGAGTTTCCTCTGTCACAGTTATTCTGTATGAGAATAATAATATCTAATCACTCTTTTATTGTGCATAAATATAATAACGAAAGAGAGACCGTAAATCTGAACCAAAGGGGTCGTAGTATTACAGCCCTTAACCAACAATTGTAATCCTAACTCTAATAAAGTTTAAACAATGTTTGGAAAACAAAAATGGTATGGCTGCAACTAAAATTTTTGTTGTACCTGTACGATCAAAAAGTGGTTGTACATCTGGTATTGATTGTAACTAAAATTTTTTTTGCGAAGATCATGGACTACGTGATTATCATTTTATTTCTAGACTCTTGCCATTCAATATGACATTAAAAAAATCATTTTGAGGTATCATTAATTTATGTAAGAGCAGCAGGTTTAATCTTGCGCCCCTAAACTTTTATATTTTTTTTCACCAGTTTTATTTATTTTTTTAATTCTCAAAACTTTAAAAATGTTTATAAATTCTAGAACAGATGAGACATAAAATTTAGAGCAAACTTCAATTTAACTCCATGTGATTTAGCTCCTTTTTACCTTGTCATTCTAAGATTGAAAATTTACTTAATTATTTTATAATTTTATCTATATTTTTATTAAAAATATTTATAATCAAATGGAATAGTAAAATAACCATAAAATGTTAAACTACAAAATAACCAAAAAAAAAAAAGAGTTAATTGCATACGGGTCCCCGCAAACATGATGGATTGCAGATATATTCCTACAAAGTTCAACTTTCATACGTTATCCTGCAAAAGTCCTAATATATTCAGATATGTTCCTGCCGTTAGGATTCGTTAAAGAAATTTAGTTAACCACAATTAAAATACCTAATCATGATTAATTAATAAGATAAATTGATAATTTTTTCCTTCTTCTTCCTCTTTCTGTTCCTCTTCATCTTCTTCTTCTTCCGCTTCCTCTTCCACTACTTCTTCTTCTTCTTCTTCTTATTCTCCTTTTCCTCCTCCTTTTTCCTTTTCCTCCTTTTTATTCGAATCGGCCGCACCTTCGCCCTCTGCCTCGTCGCTACGGGCCTCAGCCTCATCCTCGTCGGCCGTAACTCCGGCAAGCTCCGCCGCTGCCCGCTCCGGCAGTCCGAAAAGGAAGAAAACGGAAAAAAAGGACATTTGTGAGGGTATTTTTACGAACATATACCAACTAGAGCTTTTAAAGTAACATATTTGTAAGGCCAAAAATATCATTTCACGAATTTACTGTTAAAAAATAAACAGTTCTGTAACGAATGCTAATCAGGAGGACATATCTGAATACATTAGGACTTTTGTACGAATAACTTATGAAAATTAAATTTTATAAGAATATATCTGTAATTCATCATGTTTGCGAAAATCTGTATACAATTAATCCGAAAAAACCTAAATCAAGAGAAGTTAAATATAATTTTTTGAACATATTATTAATGACAAAATAAATATGAGCTAAAAAAAAAAATAGAGAGACAAATATGCAAGTAGTATTTTACTTTAAGTAATCTAATAATAACTGTGACGACAATGACTTGATCTATCCGGGATGCGCTGGGACGGACTGGGTCGTAGACTCGTAGGCGAGGAAACGACTATCGGTGGAAAATGTTTTTGATTCGGGCGACGCGTACGAAGTTTCGGCGCCGCTTTCGAGGACGGACGGCTTCTCTTCATTTGTCTTCTCTTCTCGCAATAACTGCACATCTCCGGACGCTGTAGGGAATTATTATGCCTCTTAACGAATCCGAGTCGCAGCGAGATGGGCGGTTTCAGAAAAGGGTTAATTTTATAAAAAAACTTCAAAAATCACTCCGTGATTTTGCACTTTATCATTTTAGTACTCTACAGTTCGAAGTGTATCAAGTTAGTATTCTATAATTTTATTTTATTTTTCGTTAGATTTTTTGTTAATATTTTATTAAATTATATATAAAAATTTAAATACTCTATCTAGATTTATCGAATATTCATTTTAGTACTCTTTGGTTTTAACTTTGTCACTGCTTTAACGAAAAAAATTAGTAAAATCAATAATAAAAGAATTAAAATAAAACCACAGAGTACTAACTTAATACACTTTAAACCACAGGATACTAAAGTGAAAAAGTGCGAAACCACATAGGCTAACTTGATACACTTTAAACCACAGAATCCTAAAGTGAGAAAGTGTGAAACCACAGGAGGGTATTTGAAGTTACCCTTAATTTTATGTATCTTCCTACAAATATAATAAATAATAAATATATTATTATAAAATTTAATTTTTATATATTATTTTAATAAAAGTTTTGATGTTTTGATTTTTGAAATATGTTCCTCTGATATATTACCATTAAAAAATTATTTATATTTTCAATTTTGCCATTACAAATACGTTCCTCCAAAAATCATAACAGTATAATAAAAGAAGGGTAAAAATATCAAGGACTAAACAGGATTAAGTATTTAACCTATTGTTAACTAAAATTTTCTAACGATATATAATGGCAGGGACATATTTGAAAAATATCAGGACTTTTGTAGTGACAAGATATGAAAGTTGAATTTTGTATAAACATATTTGCCATTCACTATATTTGCAGGAACCTGTGTAAAATTAACCCTTCAGAAAAAAATAGCATGCTATTCGCTTCGTTTATTTTTTATAAAAATAAATTTATACTTGGAATCTTGGATATTAATCATCAAATCGTTTGTCACTTGCGCTAGGGTCGGTCGGTGGCGGTTTCATATTCACTGGCTAATTGTACGAGTTGAATACGGGTTCTTAAAATATAAAGCTGAAAAATTCGAGATAATATCATGTCTAGCTAGATTCATTGAAAAAAAAATTAATTTAATTTTTTTCAAATTATTTTTTCTAATTTACTCATAAATTAGAAAAAAGATAAGTTAATCATTTTTATATTAAATTATACGTTAATTGATTGAGATTTAGTGTACAATTATTTTTAATAATAACATCTTTATTTTTATTTAGTGTACAATTATTCTTCAGTCAAATTAAATCTTATTTTGATTGTTATATTCTACCAGATGTTTAATAGTATTAATTATATAGTCAAATTAAATAATAATAATATTGATAATATAGCAATAATAATAATAATAATAATAATATATTATATATATAGAATTATGTCTATATATATATANTGGAGTTTGTCCTTATTATTATTATTATTGTTATTAAAATTGGGACCAACTGATCATCACCTCTTTTTGAGGAAAAATTTTAGAATGCAACCGGTATATTGGTGACGTGGCGTAACAAATCAATCAAATATTTTCTTTTTAGAATATGTGTCCCATCATGATTATAAAAAAATATTTTTATTGTACATTTGTCTGAAAAGAATGAATATGATTGGCTTGTTATTGATGACGTGGTGGAGGAATTCTACACTGTCACGCTTGCACCACGTCATCAATAACAAGCCAATCATATTCATTTTTTTCAGACAAATGTACAATAAAAATATTTTTTTACAATCATGATGGGACACATCTCTAGAAGAATATATTTGATTGATTTGTTACGCCACGTCATCAATATATCCGTTGCATTCTAGAATTTTACTAGCGTATGGGTGGAGAGGGAGGGGGCTGAAAGACAAAGAGAGAGAGAGAGCTGTGTGGATGGGGAGGAGAGAGAGAGAAAGAGAGAGAGCGAGCTGTGTGGATGGGGAGAAGAGAGAGAAAGAGTGGCCTTGAAAAATGGGAGAGGAGAGAGAGAGAAAATAATTTTCTCTTACATATTAACACATAATTTCATATAAAAATTATTAATTTATTTTTTCTAATACATTTTCAGGCTAAATTAGAATATTTTTTTTGAGAATAAGACTAAATTGAAAAAAAAAATTCTAATCAGACTAGACACGGTATTACCTCAAAAAACTCAGCTTGTATCCAATTTATTTATTAACAAATCGAATACGAGCTGGCTTGTAAATTATAAGTTAGCTTATGAGCCTTACTATTGGGTAAAAAATTAAATCAAAATTATGATATTAAAATCGTAATTTAATAGTTAAAATTTATAAATTATAGATCTTTTTAGTTTTGGGCTAGCCTAAAATCTAAATAATAAATATTTCTATTGATATAGTTCAACTGTTATACTATTAATAATATATAAATATTATTTACTATTAATTTTTTTACTATTGAATTATTACTTTTGCACCACCTTTGAACAAAAATAATGAACGGGAGAAAAATAAAATAGTGTTTTTCTAGTAGAATATGGTGCCTTTTGATTAGTCAAAATATATATTTGCAGGTTTTTAAAATTTACAAAAAAATATATTTAAAGTTTGGAGAAATAAAATATGAAATATTCTAAATTAAAAAAATATATTTTCAATTATCTTATTTTTTTGTAAGCTATCCAAATGAAATAAATTTACTGAGCAGGCCGATTGTGCCACATCATCTGTGACGGTGAACCATCACTTTTGGAATTAAGCAATGCTATTGCTACCACTGCACCTACCCCCCACGACTAGGGCTGGCAAACGAGCCGGCTCGCGTTCGACTCGTGTTCGGCTCGATATTCGGCTCGCTCGAGCTCGACTCGAAATTAAATGAGCCGAGCTTGAACAAAATAAAAGGCTCGAAATTCATTTCAAGCCGAGCTTGAGTATTACTCGGCTCGTTCGAATTAGGCTCGAAAAGCTCGAAAAGCTCGAATATATATATATGAGTCCATCTATTATACTTTTATGAGTATTGGCTTCCTTATACTCATAAGTTTTCGGCTCTTAGATTTATTCCATTGATCATTTTCACCCGTTAGATCATACTATTCAACCAATTACCCACTCAACCCTAGGGGACCACTATTATTTTAAATGATGACCGCTATCATCCTAACCACACATCCCATCAATCAACGGTTAAAAATTTATGAGTACAAGGGTGTCTATACTCATAAAAGTATAGTAGCCCTATATATATATATATATATAGAGAGAGAGAGAGAGAGAGAGAGAGAAAGAAAGAGAGAGAGAGAGAGAGAGAGAGAGTTGGACTGGGCTACTATTAGTAGCAAAATTCTATTGTTGCTACCAGTTTTTTAGCATTTGGATCAACTCTTTTCATTATTTCTAACCATTTGATTAAATACTATAACCCAGTGGGGACCACTCAACCCTAAGAGGACCACTCAACTCTAACCGACTAATATCATCCTGACCTTATAATTTTTCATCCAAAGGTTAAAAATTTGATAGCAAAAAGAGCGTTTTACTATTAATAGTATTCCAGCCTAATTCTATATATATATATATATATATATATATATATATATATAGTCCGGCTGGGATACTATCGATAGCACAAAGCATTTGATGCTATCAAGTTTTCTTCCGTTACATTTACCTCTTTTATCATTNTTGATCTAGAGTATTTGAAGTATCTAGAAAATAAATTTTGCGATTTTTCGATATCATTTGCCTAGTGATCGAAGTGGCTCAAAATCAACGGCTGAAAATAAAAATCTCACAAAATATGATGATATGACATTAAAATTTTAGATCAAAGTTATTGATCTTGTTTTATATGGTATAAAGAATTTTCTATCAAAATTTCACATGATTTGGATATTTCTACACCGTTAAACTTGCAACCGGCTCACCACGGCCGTTAAAATTATTGATTTTGAGCCCCTTCGATCACTAGGCAAATGATATCGAAAAATCGCAAAATTTAATTTCTTGGTACTTTAAATACTCTAGATCAACTCTAACGGAGCCGATCGTCGATTCGAAAGTCCGAACATCGAAAACAAAGTGGAAGCACGGAGCGCTCCGTGCTTCCGAAAGCACCCCAGCCCACTCTATATATATATATAATATTTATAAATATAATGTATTTTAATTATATATAGGCTTTAATTTAATTTGGGCCACTATTGTTTGCCCATAAAATAAACCCAACAAGTACAACCGTGCAATTGAGCCCAACTCTAAATTTACATAACACACTCTCTCTTTCAGACTTTCACTGCTGCACATAACCCTAAAACATAATAACATTCAAATTTCCAAATCCCTAATTTTTTCCCCCCCTCTCTCTCTCTCTCTCTCTCTCTCTCTCTGACCCTCACCCAGTCAGGCAGTCACCCTAGCTCACATTTCTTACAATTATTTTGTATTTTAAACTATTGGACATGTTACATCAAATTATAGGTAATGTTTTATAAAAATTAAACTATTGATTATATAATGTCGAGAATTTCAATCGGCTCGTTTAGAGCTCGAGCTCGGCTCGACTCGAAATTAGGCTCGCTCGAGCTCGGCTCGAATTAATTTCAAGCCGAGCTTGAGCCTAGATTTAGGCTCGAAATTAATTTCAAGCCGAATTTGAGCTAACATAAGCTCGCTCGAGCTCGGCTCGTTTCCACCCCTACCCACGACACAGAAAAGTTAAAAATACATTAGTTATATTACTGGTGTGGTATTTTCAATAAATTATTTTATTATACCTTTGTTTTTTAAATATATATATATATAATTGACTAGTTATTAATGATATGGTGCTAGTATAGATGTAAATTTTACACTCCAAATTTTCATATATTTAGAATTTACCTATTAGCCTTGATATGTAATAAGTATATACTTCTGCAATAGGGTGTAGATGTAACAACTCGACCCGCTAGCAATAATAATTCGTTAGATCCAAACGACCAGTCTAAAATGCTTAAGCTCAATTATTATTACTAACGTGTGAGGCCTCATATAAACTGATTTGAATCAGTATCCTATCCGATGTGGGACTATTGGGAGCGTTACAACTGGTTTGATGCTTTGCACCTTCTTCGGGTGTTAAATTAAGATAAAAATGGACAAAACTTATTTGACCGAATTTTGTGAATCGACTATTCAATTTTTAAAAATTTTGATTTCATTATCTAAATTTTAATGTGTTTGATTTGAGTTAATAGTAATTTGACTTTAAAATTTGAATCTTTAGGTGTAAAATGTATATTTTTTAAAAGATGTGCAGGTAGTAATTTTCTTTTAAAAATTACTATTTGTACGTGCTATATAGAGGTGCACATATTGCACTTTTAAATTAAAAGTTTCAAAAACTCCTTTACAATTTTAGTAAAAAATAAATAAATTTTGATAAGCAAGTAAACAAATATAGGCTAGGAGAATATTAAATTTAGGATTAATTTCATACAAGTTCCTATAAATATAGTGAATTACAAATATATTCCTACAAAGTTCAACTTTCATATATTGCCTCTGAAAAAGTCATGATATTTTCAAATATGTTCCTATTGTTAGAATCCATTAGAAAAAATTAGTTAACCATAGGTAAAATACTTAACCTTAGTTAGTTAATCTGGTTAATTGTCCTTTTTACCTCTCTTTAATTAATAGTTGGGATTATTGGAGCGGCATATTTGTGATTACAAAAAGATTATTTTACTTATAAAATAAACAGCGTTTTAACAATAATAAACCAGAGGGATAAATTTGAAAATATTAGAACTTTTACAGAAATAACATATGAAAATTAAATTTTATAGGAATATATTTATAATTCACTATATTTGTAGGGACCTATATGAAATTAATCTTAAAATTTATATCTATATTATAGCGATACAAGCAGTATTATTCCCTTTTTTTCTTTTTCTTTTTTTCGAAGTGGCCCAATAGTTACATTTTGAGTTGCTGCCTGTTGTAACTAGGGGTGTCAACGAGCCGGACACGAGCGAACTGTGGCCAGCTCGTAAACGAGCCGAAAACATAACTGGCTCGTTTATTAAAGGAGCCGAAAAATTCAGCTTGTGTTCGGCTCATTTATTAACGAGCCGAACACGAGCTGGCTTATGAGCTGACCAACAAACAATAAGTTAAATGAATTAGATTGGATATATGTAAAAAATCAAATTTATAAAATCTTAACCATTAAACTTTGATCTAATGGTTGAAACTTTACATATAAATAAGTCTTTTTATAATTAAGTTCGACTTTATATTTATTTTTGGTTAAAAATCAAATAATAAAAATATTATATATATATATATATATATATATATATATATATAGTCCAGCTACTATGCTATTAAATCCTAACCGCACATCTCTTAATCCAATAGCCAAAAACTTGGTAGCACCAATGACTTGATGCTATTAATAGTATATTAGCCTAGTTCTATATAGAGTCCAGCTACTATACTATTAATAGCACGAAGCACTTGGTGCTACCAAGTTTTCCGCCATTAGATCTACCATTTTTATTATTTTCATCCATTAGATCATACTATTCAACCAACCACCCACTCAACCCTAGGGGGCCCAGATCATCCTAATCGCACATCTCTTAATCCAATAGCCAAAAACTTGGTAGCACCAATGACTTGGTGCTATTAATAGTATATTAGCCTAGTTCTATAGAGTCCAGCTACTATGCTATTAATAGCACGAAGCACTTGGTGCTACCAAGTTTTCTGCCATTAGATCTACCATTTTCATCATTTTCACCCGTTAGATCATACTATTCAACCAACCACCCACTCAACCCTAGCGGGCCCAGATCATCCTAACAGCACATCTCTTAATCCAATGGCCAAAAACTTGGTAGCACCAGTGACTTGGTGCTATTAATAGTATATTAGCCTAGTTCTAATAGAGTCCAGCTACTATGCTATTAATAGCACGAAGCACTTGGTGCTACCAAGTTTTTCGCCATTAGATCTACCATTTTCATCATTTTCACCCGTTAGATTATACTATTCAACCAACCACCCACTCAACCCTAGGGGGCCCAGATCGTGTTTGGCTCATTTACTAAACGAGCGATTCGATCTCGAGCTCATTTCGAGCCGAACACGAGCTAGCTCACGAACAACGAATTGGATTGCCACCCCTAGTTGTAACTCATGTGTGGGCGTTGTTTTCTCTCGGCACACGGCAGTTGTGACAATGTCAAATGTTGGAAGTAATGGTAAATTACACCTTGGGTTCGCAAACTATGAGATGCGTGACATTTTAGTTCTCAGATTTTATTTAATTATAATTTCTGATTCGAACTTTTAAATTATTGCAATCATTCCATAACCATTTTCATCATTTTCACCCATTAGATCATACTATTCAACCAACCACCCACTCAACCCTAGGGGGCCTTAGCTCGTGTTTGGCTCATTTACTAAACGAGCGATTTGATCTCGAGCTTATTTCAAGCCTAACATGAGCTAGCTCACGAACAGCGAATTGGATTGCCACCCCTAGTTGTAACTCATGTGTGGGCGTTGTTTTCTCTCGGCACACGGCAGTTGTGACAATGTCAAATCTTGGAAGTAATGGTAAATTACACCTTGGGTTCGCAAACTATGAGATGCTTGACGTTTTAGTTCTCAGATTTTATTTAATTATATTTTCTGATTCGAACTTTTAAATTATTGCAATCATTCCATAACCAATTTGTTTTTGACTAGGTGTTGATAAATTATTAATATGGAAATGATGTAGGATTTTAATTATTATTGCAGCATTAGTTACATTATTGTTGTAACAGTTTTACATTAATAATTTATCAATATTTATTTAAAAAGATTGAGTTGTGAGACTTAATTACAACAATTCAGAAAGTTCAAAATAAAACTTGCAACGAATTAAAATTTGAGGACTAAAACGTACATGCGCCCTAGTTTGAGGACCAAAATTGTAATTTATCTAAAAAGTAATGAGTAATGCTATGGATACACCTCAAATAGAGTGTATATCATACATCCTATCCATGTAATGGGTGGAGCGCTTTCACTTATTGCATCATATAATAAGTGAACTAAATCTATCCATTCAAAGGTACGAATATATGATTTACACTCTAATTCAAATGTGTTGGCCTAATGGCATTAATCTACAATTAGATTTTAATGATAATAAATAATAGTGAAAATTAGAATTAACCTTTTTATCTTGAGTTTTATCTTTAGATATTTCAATTTTTTGGAAAGGAATTAAAGAAGGGCAAATTGCAAAGACCAAGCTTCCCCTCTAGAAGCTATGCTTCAAAGGTCAAAAAGACCAATTCTCATTATCTCCTTAAACTTTAATTTGACTAAAATCACTTTTGTTTAGAGTTAAAATTTTTTAGCTAAAAATTGAATACTTAATTCTATCATTTAAAAGTACATATGGACTAAATTGGTGTATGATCAAGTTTGTGCTAAAAGAACAATATCTAAAACTCTGTTTGTCAAAATCCAAAGGCATTTAAAAATGTTCAAAATTAAATTTCAAGTTAATATAGGTTATGGGCTCTAGACCAGGTGCCCAGAAGCAGATCCGAATTTGAATTCCACTTCAGGCCCAATTTGGCTAGGCATCCAAATTAGCACAGCAGCATCTGGAAGTTGTTTCGGGTGCCCAAATCATATTTTGAGTGCTCGAATCAGAGAAGGATGTGTTGAACGCAAGGTTCTGGACATCCAATCTCTTGTGGAAGAGCTAGAAAATGAATTCGGGCGCCTGAAAGTTGTTTTAGGCATCTGAAAAGGTTGAAATTTGAAATTGAATAGCTTTGCATGTTTTGGACTCCCCCCGTTATTAGCAACAATAACTTATTAGTTCCAAACCACCGACCCAAAATGCTTAAGCCCAGTTATTATTACTAGTATTTAAGTCTCTTATATACCCAATCGCATCCCCATTTTTATGGGATGTGGGATTATTGGGGTGTGACATCCCCATTTCTATCCGATGTGGGATTATTGGGTGTGACAGACTCCCCCCGTTAAAACATCCTGACTCTGGCATAGCCAATCACCTTGTCACTCAGACTCCAACATAGCCCATCACTTGTCTTTCAGAGCCTGACTCACTCGAGACTCGCCACACATTTCCAGCAGGTGAACCGATTCTGATATTTAATATAACGACCCAGCCTACTAGCAACAATAATTCGTTGGGCCCAAACTACCGGCCCAAAATGCTTAAGTCGAGTTATTATTACTAGTGTCTAAGTCTCTTATATACCCAATCACATTCCCATTTCTATCCGATGTGGGATTATTGGAGTGTGACACTATGCCGTCCCAAACGTTGGCGCTGGATCATTGCAGAATTGAGCATCCAAAATCCTATTTGGGTGCCAGAAAGTGCAGTTATGATCCATTTTGAAAATTAGAGCTGGAACACTGCAGAAGTGGGCGCTCGAATCTCTATTCGCATTCCCAAAAGTGATGATTTCTAAATCCGAGAGTTGTTGGATTTTGCCTATAAATAGAGGGCTTTGGTGCATTGTTTCGATCATTCTTGAGCTTGTAATTTTAAGTGTTTAATACTCTTATCTCTCTACTTTTTCTTTAAGTTTGAGTGAATATTGTAGTGAAATACAACTGCAAAAGAAAGAAAACAAAATTGTTGAAAGTGTGATCTTTTTGAGAGTAGTGTTCTCGGTTTAAAAGTTTGGTACTTGCTTGCAAAAGTATTATGTAGTGGAGATCCAACATTCTCTTGTGTTGAGAAGTTGGTGGGGATATAAGTAAAGTGCTGAACCTCAAAACAAATCAATTGTGTGCTTTCGTGAGTTTGATTTTGCCAACTCTTCTCATTTTCTGTAAGGACTGAGATTTTTGCAGTGTAGCTAAACTCTCAGTTGGCGATATTTTTGTGTGTAATTTAATTACAAAAACACTCGTCAAGTTTCGGGCGAAAACGAGTTAAAACGGAAATTCTACGGGATTCCTAAGTTTCACTTAAAGTGAATAGTAACTCGATTTTCCGGAGAAGCCGCGGTGAGAAGTTGGCTTCTGGCTCGTACCGGACTCTGTTCATAGCAGTCCAATAGCTCGTTTCGACCGGGTCAGCTATTCTGGAACTAATGGCGCTGACGGATTTTGGTTTTGACGCACGGATTTCGAGAAAATCCAAAAATACATGTTTTATATGTATTTTTGTGTGTGTTTCCTTCTATTCGAAGAAGGTTGGATTTTGTCGTGAATCCGTGGTCGATCAAGACGAAACGAAATCGCAGCTTTGTTGTCTCCGAGGTGCTGATCGCACCGGTGCAATCCGTTCGCAAATCTGACGGACGGATCTGCGGAGATCGCGCGTTGATCGAGGAGAGGTCGGTGGTGGCAAAACGGTATTTTCGCGAAAGTCGCGATATTTTATGTACCGTTTCGCGAGGGATCGCACGTGGAGGGGCGTTCTTGCGTTTTAGTCGTTCGGTGAAGGGCTCGGATTGAAATTCCGGTGTTTAGTGGACCTTTTTGCGAAGTTGTGCCTTGTATATAGTTGCTCTTTAGGGTTTTGTCTCACCTAACCCTAACCCTAGCTACCCTAGTCGCCCCAGCCACCTTCATCTCCTTCCCCTGCACCTGCTGCGCGTGCCCAGGCCGCCGCCGACCGAGCCCCGGCCGGCCAACCACCGCGGCAGCCACCATTTTCCTCCTTCTCCATCTCTTTCTCTCTCCCTCTCTCCTCTCGGGTTGTGTGAAGGCCCGGGGCTGTGCCTCCTGCAGACCCTCCCCCTGGACTTCACCGTGCTCCGGCGACCTTCCCCGCCGACCGCCGCCGTCGCCTGCGCCGCCGCTGCCACCCCGGGCCGCATCTGCAGCCCAGGCCGAGCTCAGGCCGAGCTGGGTTGCAGCCGCTGCCAGCGCGCCGCCGCCGCCTGGGAACCCTTCGGCCGACGTCCCCCGTGCCCCGGCACCCCTCCCCGCCGGTCGCCGCCGCCCCAGCGCGCCGCCGCCGCCGCCTCGGCCGGCTGCAGCCGTCCAGCCCGAGCCCAGGCCGAGGCAAGCCTGCGGCCTTTTTCTCTGCGCCGCCGCCACCGTGGACCACCCCGGCCGACTTCCCGGAGCCCGGGCACCCCTTCCCGCCGGTCGCCGCCGCCCCGGCGCGCCGCCGTCGTCGCCTCGGCCAGCCGCGGCCACCCCAGCCCGAGCCCAGGCCGATCTCATGTGCGACCCCTTCCCAGCGCCGCCGCCACCTTGGGCCACCCCGGGGTAACTCCCCCGACCTCCTGTAGCCCGCCTCCGCCGTCCCGGAGCTCCCCGGCCGCCGCCGTGGCCGCAGCAACTCCTGGAACCCGAGCTCGATCTCGTGCGGGCTCGGTTTGCTCCGCCGCCGCCGCCGCCGCTTCCAGCCGCCACCTGAGGTGAGCACGGTGTTCCTCACCTCCCCCTCACCCGACTCAGGGCCCCGCGCACGCCGTCGTGCCGCCGGAGGCCGGTCGGAGCAAGGTTGCTCCGGCCAAGCCCGAAATGGAGCTTATTGAGTGGGTTTCTCGTTCTGGGCTTCCCGAGCCTCCCCGATCTGTACGGAAGGGAGCACGATGATCCTGGCAAGTTGCTGATCATCGTGCTCACCTTAGTTTCTGTCGGGGAGACTCCGTTCCACTGTTTTGGCGTTGTCGCTCCGTTTCAGCCTGTTTGGCTGCTGTTTTGGGATTGCGCACGCTTATCCGGCGATCCGAGGCTGTCCTGATGCCTCCGGAGGTGAGCACGGTGATCGTTGGTCAGTGCTGATCACAGTGCTCACCTCACTTTGGATCAACAGTGTCCGGTTAGTTCTGTTCGGCGCGATCTTCCCTGACTGCGCGCTAATCGCTGAACCTTCGGGTTGCTCCCGCGCCTCCCACAGCGAGCCGCTGTGCTCCGAATCGTGAGCACGGCCTCCGGTACATCGAGACCTGTCAGTGCGTGTCTCTGTGGACCTTGGGAGTTCTCGGTTTGCGTGATCGAGCCGCTTGATCGCTCAATTTACATAAAATAATGGTATTTTATGTAAGTTGAGGGGCTTTTATGCAATTGTGCATTGTGTGGCTACTGTGGGCAACGTGTGTGAGTGTGTTTGACCTCTGGACTGATTGTCCATGATCCTGTAGTTTTCGCGGAAATCGAAGAGTCGATTTTGGTGCGTTTTTCGGCGAAATTCGCCGAAAGAACGCGGTTTCGGTTCGGATCCTTTCCGACGGTGTTTGGTTGCTTCGTGTTTTGTCGCTGAGCCTTGTTGGCTGGTCACCATCGTCATTTTGTCGGTTCGATAAGGATAGGTGAGCGACGGAGGGTTCCGGTGTCGAAATAGACACTTCCGGGTACCCGGATTCGTACGATTATCCGGCGATGATCGTATTTGTAAGGTACCAGACTTCTAAAATTATGAAGTTACGGTGGATGTAGTATGCTGGATTTTTAATATAAAAATAAATATAAATAAAAAAATAGTATGAGATACTATTTTATTGGATTTAGAGAAGTGAAACATAAGTCAGAAGTGACTTGTGCTGAAATCAGAATTAAAACAGAAGATTTAGAATTTTCTGTTGGAAACGGGACAGATAAATTAGCAGAAAATGCACAGTCTCAGAAAATTATGAAAATTGGCAGAGATGTCAGAAATATTTTTATGAGGCTAGATTTAAGGTTTCATATTTTTCTGACACCCGTAGAGTGAGAAATAAAATCCGACAGTTATCTGATAAAGATTACAGTTCGGTACAGTTTTCAGTGACCAAACGGGGTCGAAACTGAAATATTAAAATTTCTTTGGACTCGTTAAGTAAAACCGAACATAACTGTCAAATTTGAGCTAAAACGGATGTTCAAGGAGTTCCGGCGAAAGATATCAGATTTGGAACTGCCTGGAGTGAATAGTGTTCTTAGAAAACTTGGAGGTCAAGTTTCCTATATGTATATATACATGAAGGATGTAGCCTTTTCTCTCTTTCCCTCACGTGCACAACCAAAGAGCAAGATCTCTCTCTCTCTAGCAATTTCTCCACCAAAGAGAATTGGAGGAGGATTTGGAGAAGAAAAAGCTTGCTTAGAGGTGAAGCTTTCTTTGTCTTCACCAATGGCTTGAAGTCATCAATGGCTTGAAGAAGCTTGGGTTTTGAGAGGTAAGCTTTGATAGCAACAATGGTAGATTACTAAGTAGTGATTTATATGCCTTAGAAATGGGTTTAGTGAAACTCCTAGATGCTAAATAGATGATTGATGCTCGAATTTAGAGATCAAATGATGAATTCTTGCAAAGTTGCATGTTAGGGCATCAAAAGAGGGGTTTTACTTGTGAGGGGTTTTGATCTAAATTGAATATATATAAACCTAATTGCTAGGTTTTCTGACGTGTTGGCGAAGTCGGTTCGGCGATGCGACGAGGCTACGTGAAGATATTAAAGAACGAAGCCGTTAAGGTACAGATTGCCGCAGCTTGCGGCGAAAGCTTCCAAAAATCACGAAATCAGAACCTTAGCCTCGTGATAGCGATAAAAGGTGGGGGGTGTCATCCCGAAGCAATCGGGCTTCTCCCTATGTCTAAGTATCTCTATGTTGATCAATTATGCATATCGAGCTTTGCATTATATGGTGCTAGATGATAAATATATATTTATGTATATATATTCTTGCATGCTAGTAGAGTAGTGTAAAGTTGAATTGTTTAAATACTTGTACCTAGTATGCATGTGATTGGGACATAGTGTGGTGAAACCCTATAATGACAAGATTAATGTAGATAGACTCTAGTTGAATGAACACTTAGTCATTGTGTACAATTAGAGTATTGAGAATGAGTGGTATGTAAACAATGATCATAACAATAACGAGTGGCATTGGAACCTAATTATGATATTGCATGAGAATCTAGTGTAGTTGACACTTATAGCATTGAACATAGGGAATAGGTGCATTTCCCTAGTTTGTGGCATATTGCATGAAATGGCATATGGCATGAGAATTTAGTGTAGTCGACACTTATGATATTGAGTATAGGGATTAGTTGAATTTCCCTAGCTGTGATTCGGGTAGAGAACCTAAAGAGTTATGTTGTTAACCCTAGATGGTAGGGTATCCTCAGTGACGGGGATTTGATCATACTCATATGTCTGTTCGAAGCTTGGTGTGGTCGCTCCACACAAGCAGTGCACTCCGGAGTCGTCACATGATAGGGATAGCCGTTGGGGTCCCGAGGGATAGCCGTTTGGGTCCCGCAGACAGTCTTGGGCGAGTGAGCTGATCCTCCCCAGGTGAGTCGGGTGAGTGAGCTGATCCTCACCTGTGAGATTGGGATTGCGTTGTGGTACCTGTGTTGAGTCGGGCGAGTGAGCAGATCCTCCCCGTTGTGATTAGATCGTGAGTCGGGCGAGTGAGCAGATCCTCCCCTTTGAGGTGTTGAGTCGGGCGAGTGAGCAGATCCTCCCCATTGAGATTAGCTTGAGGGATAGCCTTTTTGGGCCCCGCAGACGGTCTGGGTTGAGTGAGTAGTTCTCACCTTGTGTGAGCGGTTCCTCACCCATGAGATTGAGTGGTGGTTGAGTGAGTAGTCCTCACCTTGAGTGAGCGGTTCCTGATCCACTAGATTGAGATTGACTTGTGGCACCTATGTCGAGAGTTGGGTGAGTGAGCGGATCCTCACCAGTGTGACTGAGAGTAGGTGTGGCACCTATAGCATAGACGTGAGGTTGAGAGTAAGCCTCTAGGCTAGCCGAGTGATTGGGTAAACTATTGAGCATATAGTAGTGTGATGGTTGACCTTTACTATGAGATTTGAGTAGAGCAGCCCTGTACCTGTTCGAGATTGAGTCGGACCGTCGAAAGGTGAGTCGGGTGAGGAGCGGGGTAGCTCTTTGCCTAGGACTTTCGAGATTGGGTCGGACCTTCGAGATATGAGTCGGGCAAGGAGCGGGGTAGCTCTTTGTCTAGGACCCTTGAGATATGAGTTAGGCGGGAAAAGAGCGGGGTAGCTCTTCACCTCCTGGACTTGAGACCTTAGGCAAGATTGGCCTAGTCGATTGGTTAGTAACATGAATTGCATAAGTGGATTGCATTCATACCATAATTAGACATAGTAGATCGCATATCTATGTTGTAGTTGTATTCATTACATTGTTGAAGCATACTAGCATGATAGTAGATTATTGCTAGATGATGTTCCATGCATTCTTTGCATTTGATGGCATAGTAGATATAGTAGCAGTTATTTCCATATATCTCTTTCTATCTATCTATTTGTGCCAGCTTGGACCTAGTGGGAAGATCGGCGGAGTCGGCGGCCGAACCCACTGGGAACTATATTTATATAGTTCTCACCCCGTGTGGTTTTGGGGTACAGGTACACACAGAGGCGAGCCGAGCGAGGACCGCGGCAAGGGCATAGCGCCCTAAGTGAGCCTAGTTAGTAGCTTTTCCTTTATGCATTAGAGTACCCTCGTGTACTAGAGGATGTTTTGGAAGATGAAAATGTAACATATTCAAATGATGTAAATGTTGAATGCCTTGTGAATGTAATAGTTAGACGTATCTCTCTTTATTTCACTCGTATGTTACTTGTGATTCTTGCTCTTAATTGTATAGCACTTGTGGTGCTCGTTGTATCATGTATGTTGTTGAATTCCTCCTGGGCAAATTCTTGTACATGATATGGTTGTTGAGCCTTGGGCGGACAGGGGAGACTCTGTCCGTCTGGCGGTCCGCTTGCCGCGCCCGAACCGTGCCAAATCGGTAGCGGCCTCGGGGCGGGGCGTGACAGTTGTGGTATCAGAGCAAGTTAAGAGCAAGTAAAGAGAGAGTCTAGGACTGACCGAGGAGACCCTAGGACGGTGAACCCTAAGGTTATAGGTGCGTGAGTGCGACGTGAACCTATACGGTGGCGGAAGTTGATCGATTGGGTCAAGTTTTGTAAACCTCTAAGAAGGATATTAGAGGTAGATTCAAGGTGTGATGTATTCTCAGCCAAGTGTGTTTATGTTGGCGCGCGACAACATAAAACCGATTGATGAGAATAGACGCCCTTGTGTGACTTTCGCCCGATTGAGTCGTGTTGTTTCGCTATTGAGGCGAAGTTAATGGGGTAGGTGATTGGTTAGTGCCGGCTGGTTGCTGACATTAGACCAAGAACAAGACCCGTGGTAGAGCGATTGGTTAGTTGCCGAGTGCGGGCACGTGGGCCTAATAGAACCTCGAATTGAGGTGGGCGAGTTGTGCTCGTGTAGTCAATGTGCATAGGCAAGTTGCCTGATGCTGGACTTCGTGTGAGACGCTGTAGGGACATAGAGCGCTCGAGTGTAGTACTCGTGAAGTGTGGTTTCGATTCAGCTGGTTGAGTGCGTTGGCAGTAGCACTTTAGCTTTGCTAAGTGTGAAGCGGGCCTTGGATCACTCGTAGGGCTGGTGGCTCGCACTAGGTGCCTAGGAGCCGTCAGAGTGTGTAGCTCTGTAGAGCATGTCGTGTAGGACGACGTTGGCGGGTAGTGCTTGGGGACGACCCGTGCCTGGACCCTTTGTGGACTGTGGAGCCTGGGCCCATTGGGCAGGCGCAGTCAGCTGCGAGAGGCAGCGGCCCGGTACCTACGGGTAGGGCAGAGAGTTTTGGTCAGGACGGTAGTCCGAGCTTAGACCCGGGAGCGTGAAATGCCACGTGTTAGATCGTGAGATTGATGACACGCCGAATGTGTAGTGACCCAACCCGAGGACTTGACGTGGTTTGGGGTCTTGGTTGCTCCTGGTTGGAGTGTGCGCGAATTCTCCAATAAGAATGTCGCCCGATGATGATTGGGTCTACGAAGAGAGCGAGAGATGCGCAGGTTGCGACAGGTTTAGACGGTAGACGTACGTAGGGTTGGTGATCTTCGGTCCACCCATGGAAGCCGTAATGCACTTTTGGTGTTGCGCTTAGCAAATGTGAGTGAGATTGGCCTCACATCCTCCGTAAAGAATCTTTGAATTATTCCAACGAGTGAAAAGGCCATTCCGAGATGCGAAAGTGCATTGAAACCCTCAACTATTTGATAAGTAGATTTGAGGTATGAGTTGGATTAGAAATGAGTTAGTTTCGAGGACGAAACTCTTTTAAGGAGGGGAGGATGTAAGGTACCAGACTTCTAAAATTATGAAGTTACGGTGGATGTAGTATGCTGGATTTTTAATATAAAAATAAATATAAATAAAAAAATAGTATGAGATACTATTTTATTGGATTTAGAGAAGTGAAACATAAGTCAGAAGTGACTTGTGCTGAAATCAGAATTAAAACAGAAGATTTAGAATTTTCTGTTGGAAACGGGACAGATAAATTAGCAGAAAATGCACAGTCTCAGAAAATTATGAAAATTGGCAGAGATGTCAGAAATATTTTTATNTGTGGGTTAGTTCCAATTACCAATCCCACTCTCGAACTTCGCAATTTGCCAAGTTCATAGTACTACACCAATATTTTGTGCTTTCCTTTCAATACTTCGTCATCGTTTCGTAGTAATGTTGTTTAATATACGCAACTTAAACACGAGATCAACGTATAGCAATTTTGATAACTAATCATATGTATTTTTCATAATAGATTACATGGAGGCCTTATACAGACACTGTGTTAGAGACGCTCCCACATTTTTGTCTGGCGGGGTCCCAGGTTTGGCGATCGAGGACCACCTTAGTCTGTTTCCACATTATTGAGCTGCATCATCCCGATCGTGTGCTTCGACAGTTTGGGCTATTACAGCATATACCTGAAGCAGTGCTGGCCATACCTCGCATCAATTCACGAGGTAGAGCAGATAAGGATTGGGTGGCATATCATGCTTCATACATTCAGCGTTGGAATGATAGATTGGTGGATATAGCAAAGGTGGACCTTGAGGTAGATCCAGATCCAGTACGAGCTACCACGTTTACATGCAGTGGTATTGGACGATCACCAGGAGGTGGATATCTACACCAGTACAGAGGCCACCCCTCGCGTATCAGCCACGTGGTCACGTCGAGAGAGTATTGGTATGATTTTAATATATAATATCTTTTTATATATAGTCCTGAAAGTTTCGTATAATCTTTATGATGGTGTTTTTATTTCAGGTCGATATCGTGCAGAGATCACATTATACGATCAGACGTGTCCTGCCAGATATTCCAGGAAGTGGAGTATTAGATGCCCTATTACAAGTTGCCAATCAAATGGAAGCAGTTTTGGAGACTTTACCTACGCTTCCACACACTGTACCTCCACGACCAGCAGACTATGGTGGACCATCGACGTCCGGCCATGCACCAGTATATAGTCCACCGAGGCCATCATCACCGATAGAGGAGCCACGAGCACTAGTACCAGAGGATCCACCTGGGCCTATTGATATTGTTTATTATAGGCGTCGACGACACATGCGGTATCTTCATACAGATCAGCCCTCCTCTTCAGCTCCTCCGCGGCCAGACATACTACCGACACCTGCTATGATTGAGCACGAGCTCGGACGGGTGATCGAGACGCAGGACACTCAGCCGGTTATTGAGGGTGCTGCTATCGAGCATCTAGTTGGAGATCTTAGAGCCTTTTGATGAGCATGGTATTGATCGTGGTCGCGGACGTGGTAGGCGACGTGGTCGATGGAGTAGGAGGAGAGCATGATATTATATTTCTATATTATTGTAAAACTTGCTTTAATTTTTAATATTCTGTTGTGATTATCAGGTATTGATACTTTATTGAGATTCTGTTGGTACTTATGTGTGTATTGTTAATGCTGAATTATTTGTATTGTTGGATTGAATTTGTTGTTGCGTTGTGATGTTGTATTGTACTGTTGTGCTGACCTCGTTGTGATGTTGTATTGTTGATTGATCTGGTTTTTTGCGCCAGCAAAAATGGCTAAGTGCTGGTAGTTGTATTGGACACGGTGTAACATACCAGATTTTGGTATAAAAATAAAAATAAATAAAAATAGTGTGAGAAACTATTTTTATTGGGTTTGTAGAAGTAAAACATAAGTCAGAAGTGACTTGTGCTGAAATCGGAATGAAAACAAAAGATCTAGAATTTTCTGTTGGAAACGGGACAGATAAATTAGCAGAAA
Source organism: Ananas comosus (assembly GCF_001540865.1). Lineage (NCBI taxonomy): Eukaryota > Viridiplantae > Streptophyta > Magnoliopsida > Poales > Bromeliaceae > Ananas > Ananas comosus. The sequence goes on along the minus strand of NW_017893254.1, from coordinate 81,026 downwards.
ATGCACAGTCTCAGAAAATTATGAAAATTGGCAGAGATGTCAGAAATATTTTTATGAGGCTAGATTTAAGGTTTCATATTTTTCTGACACCCGTAGAGTGAGAAATAAAAATCTGATAGCTATCTGATAAAGATTGCAGTTCGGTACAGTTTTCAGTGACCAAACGAGGTCGAAACTGAAATATTAAAATTTCTTTGGACTTACGAAGTGAAACCGAACTTGCCTGTCAAATTTGAGCTCAAACGGACATCCGGAAGAGCTCCAACGAAATTTATCAGATTTCAAGCTGCCCGGGATGAATAGTGTTTTGAGGGGTGTTAATTATAAGAAGCAGCAGCTTCTTCTTCTTTCTCCTTCAGCCCGAGCACGCCCACACCCACGCACGCATGGAGTAGAGAGAGAAACCCTCCTTCCTCTCTCTAGATATCTCTCTCATCTCTCTAAATCTCTCTCTAAAAATTGGAGGGTTGGTGGAGAAGATGCTTACGAACGCGTTGGGAGCGACGGATCGGGCTTTCGTGCGGCCGTTGGAGCGGTGTGTGGTCGTCGCGGCGTTCACATTGAGGTAAGCTTTTAGGATTTGGCTTAATCCTTAATTCTAAGTGTTCTAATAGCCTCTAATGAGCATTCTAAACATGTTTGCTCCATTTAATTTGGATTATTTGGAGATTAATTCATGTTAGGCTTAGAAAATGGGGTTTTGTAAAATATGAGGGTTTGATCTCATTTGACCCTCCGTAAACCAAATTGCTAGGTAAACGAACGCGTTGGCGAAGACGGTTCGGCAATCCGACGAGCCGTTACAAAGTTATTAAAGAAATGGATGTTTAGGCTTCGGGTCCGCCGGGAGGGCCGAGGCGATATCGTAAATTCATGAAAATGGATTAGAAGCATCGTGGCACATAACCGAAGACCTTTAATTTTCGGATCGTGAATTGGAGGCCGTTCGGATGGTCGCGTGAGAGATCGGGCCAAACCGGGTGCCGGGTGCCGCGGGCGGCCGATTGCAAGTGTCGACAAGCAATCGGAATGCGAAATGAGGTGGGTTGTGTTTACCGAAGCGACTAGGTCGCCCTTTATGTCTAAGAAATGAGATTTCATATTGATGCATATTGACATAATATAAGAATGTGAATAGAATGCATGTTAACATACTATAGAAATGCTAAATGTAATGCATAATGAATTAAGTGCTAAAAGAATGCATGAGATGCTAAGTATGGACTATTTTGGATAATGACTATATGTATGTTGACAAATCATGTGATGCTAGTGGTATAGTGCATGATGATATATTATGAATTTACATATTGTGAATTATGTTAAATAGAAAGACATACTTGATGACGTATTGCCATGTTATGGAACATAGTGGACAATCTATATGTATATTAGATCGAGTGGCATTAAACCTAGCATCTTGAACCTAGTTAACACTTGTGGCGATTGATCATATATATTCTGGAGTCATTCATGTATGTTAGGACCCTATTATTGTGTAAATGTGAGAGTTGGACTTGAACATTAGTAAACAAGGGTGACAATGACAATAGAGACATGATTGGCATCAAGAAAGTGATTGTTAAATATAGTTTAACCATATTGACATTGGTCCAAGTTGACATAGAGAGTGGCATGATTAAATAGGTAGAAACCTATTGTGACATTGGCATTGTGACTAGTGGCTATGTATCCTCAAATTGAGGATTGGATCGACACTCACGATAAGTCTTGGCTTGAGGGAGGTAGCTCCCCCTCGGGCGGTGCGCTCCGGAGTTGGTCACCACTGGGCGTGGTAAAGTCCCACCAGTTGACGGTCCCTAGGGAGGTTCGAGTCCCCCGTTATTAAGGGATTTGGTTGTGAGTTATTGGGGTTAACATGGTTAACCGGTACGATTGGGTCATAGCCAAATGAGTGTACAACAAGTATACATTATGAGTTATGGATTTGGTATTCCAGTTGAGAGGATCTAGGGCTGAGGTGTATGTGAGACGTCCATCGCCTCGAGCCTGGTTCTAGTGCGGTACTCCGCAGACGATTGACTCAAGACCGAGTCGGGTGGTTAGCCTTGTAAAGGTAGATGAAACTTTATGATTAAAACGGTGATTGACAAGAATCTAAGATAGAGGAAACCTTAAATATCAAATGGATGAGCTATGGTTAGCAGAATTGAAAGTAGTATCGAATGAACTACTAGTTGGTTGCATAGTTGCATTATTGCATGATTTGCATATAGCATTACATTATTGCATTCGTGAGGCAATGCATGGTTTTATTCGTTGCATAATCAAGATATATATCTATCTGTTTATTGAACTAACTTGCAGTTGCCTCCCTTGGACCTATTGGTCGAGCTTTTCCCTTGGGTGGCCGTACCCACTGGGAACCATGGAGTTGGTTCTCACCCCACGTGGTTTTGGGGTGTTACAGGTTCGCACGTGAGCGGCGCGGCGGCGCGAGGCGAGGGCGTAGCATCATAGTTAGCGCCCTACCACCGAGACCAGAGATAGCGGTACCCTGAGTCGGCTTTTCTTAAAGATGTAAGAAAATGAGTGGAATAAGATTGTAATAATCATGTTAAATCGGATTGTATTTGGAAGTTAAATGTAATAAGTATTTGGGATGTAAAATGTATGAATGTGAATGCATGTAATAACATAAGATGTGTTATGTTGTTTGATACCTTCCATTATGCAATCTTGATTGAAATGTGTTCCTGGTTGGAACTTTGTACATTGTATTGATTGCTATGCCTTGAACGTACAGGGGAGACTCTGTCCGCAGTACAGGGGAAACCCTGTCCGTTCGGCGATCTGTCGGCGGCGCCGCGACCCGGCCAAATAGGCGGGCGGTCGCGGGGCGTGACAGAAAACTAGAGGAATAAGCATCACATCTATAGATCAATGAGGTGCCATTCCGATCTAGGGTTCACAAATGCATACTACAACCAAATCAGATCCAGTACAAGATATTCAAAAAACGAAAGCGAATAATGCAGATCGATGATCGCGAGATCGACACGTTACCTGTGATCACGAGCCCTAACAAGATCCCCGAGCTCCCATCGATCGATCCATGGCAAGATCCCAAAGAGCACTGTTTGAGGAATCCGCTTCCTCGGAGTGGAGTATATCCTTGGTGAGGGCGATGATGGGCTCGATGTCGCTGAGGATATCGGCCCCTTTATCCTTCCACTAGCGAAACCCGGGCTCGTCGGCCTAGCCCTTGGCACCGAGCGGAGCACTGACCTCGTCGTTGGCGTGTGGCGGCGGAGGGAGGTCGCCGGAGCACCCCCTCGCTCTTGGAGGAGGAGGCCGAGGGCGACGCCAGCAGCGGCGGATCTCCTCGAAGCACACGAGGGTGATTTGGGGATGGGATCGAAGCTTGGAGAAGATTCAGAGGACAAGGGAGAGGGGAATGAGTAGAGGTGAAGGAGAGAGGGAGAGGGGAATGAGCAGAGGTGAAGGAGAAAGGGAGAGCTCTAGCTCAGAGGGGGTAGGAGAGGGGAGGGATCGTGAGGAGAGAAGGGGTTGAGGGTGGGATCCTCGCAAGGTTGAGGCATTCGCTGGGTAGGGGTGTGGTGGAATGGAGCGGGTTTGGTTAGGGTTAGGGGTTAGGTTTAGGGTTAGGGGTTAATTATGTTAGAATTCGAAATAAATATATTTAATATAAAATTATTAGTCGATAAAAAATATAGTTTAAAATAATTGCCGCTAAATATAAGATAATAATGAATAATAATGGTCGTTCAACAATTGCCGTTATAAAATTGTCGCTAAAAGACAATTTTGTTGTAGTGAGGTTGTTAACAGCAGTTTCATGCTTTTCGGGGTAGTACATGATGTTCCCAAAGCGTAAAACATGCAAACATCCCAATCAAGCAACAAATACTATACATTTACAACATAAACAACAAGTTTATAGCTCGTTATCCTAATCCGAGTCACAACGAATCCAACCAACCAGTCGATTTGAATCGACTCAATGTACTGATGCACGTGCTCACTGTCCGGAGTGCAATTGGCGACTGGAAGGCTACGAAACAGCGAGAAAAACCACCAAAAGCTTGATCCCGAAAGTGACCACGGCTTTCGCACACATCAGAGATTCACCGATCATAGAGAAGGTGAGCACAACACTCCACAGGGACCCAGGAGTCCGGTACTCACACTTTGGGTGCTCACCGATGTTCGCATTAGCCGAAAAATAGAGATCGCCTAAAACCAGCCTTGGTTTGGAGCCTACCCAAGCTAGGGCACCAAGTGAGGGAGCTGCCATAGGCATGGCTACCTAAGCTCTGGCCAGGAGGTGGTCACTGCACCCGAAGAGAGGGGTCGGGACCCATGGCGGGCGACGAGAGAGAGCGGCGGCGGGCTTCATAAGCAGCCCGCGGCTAGGGCAATTGGGCACGGTGCAACAATGGCTCGCGGGTGGCTGGGGGCGAGTCGGTGGTCACCCTTGGACTATAGGGTCGACCAGAGGCGGCGAGGAGGTGCGGCGGCGGTCGGGTGGCTCCCCACCGTTGCGCAACTACTGCTGCTCTTCCATTGGCCACGACACATCCCCCAAGGCACAGCGGTGCCGGGAAGCTTCAGGGGCCGCCACCCGGAGTCAGAGGATGATGCTGGCGACAGTCCTGGTCGGCGACGGCGCAGGGATAGCCGGCTCGGGTTCCCTCCCCTTCTCACCTACAATAATGGAGAGAGAAAGATAGAAGGAAGAAAAAGATAGAGAACTCTCTTCTTTTTCTTCTTCGGTGGTCGGTGGCAACGACGACGAGGGCAGGGGATTTCAGGCGGCTAGAAGGGAAGGAGGATTAGAGTTAAGGTTAGGGTTAAGGTTAGGGATTAACCCTAATCCCACAGCTAAACCTATATAATATAGATTAACTAGGGATAATTTCCCCGAAAGTCCCCGAACAACAAAATTCACGATACAATCCTTCTGTAATAATATTCTCTTGCAGAAAGGTCCCTGCCCGTTAGACCTGGCAATTTCAACCCAAACCCGCAGGTGCCCGCAGGTTACCCGTAAATTTGTGGGTATAGGTACCAACTTTTCCAACCAAAAAAATTACGGGTAAAACGGATAGATACCTATTACGCTGTGGGCATTTTGGGTAACCTGCAGGTACCCACGGGTACCTGCACATATATTTTTTAATTACAAAATATATATTTTTAATTAATATATATATTTTAAGTTACCCATCCTAAAAATTCTAATCCTAATTTCTTATTACGATTCTTTTACATTATGAAATATTTTTGCTTTAAGACTTTAAATATTTTTATTATATGTTATGATATTTTAAATAATGAGTTATATTACGCTTTTAAAACTTTATATATATAATTATATATACTATTATAATATATATATTATATATATATATATATATATATATATATATATATAAGTGTGTGTGTGTGCGCGCGCGCGTGCCCGCGTGTGTGTGTTTTGCATTTAAAAAATATAAGAGCAAAAAAAATTGCAGGTAAAACGCATACCCAGCTGCCCACCCGCAGGCAGATATGGGTAAAGATATTGGCTATCCAAAATTTTGCGGGTAAATTTTTCCCACACCCAAATAACCACGGGTACAATAACCTGCCTGCGGGTTACCCAACCCGCTCGTTTGCCAGGTCTAGTGCCCGTGGGTTTTTTGCACAAAACAGAGCAACAGGTAGTTTTGAAAGCAAAAACACAAAGTATAAATTGCCCTATCAGCGATAAAAGACATATATCTTGAAAATCGTGCATTGAATATAAAATCTGCCAGCGCCATTGGCTCCATCATAGATGAACCATCGAAAATGAGTTGTTGGATCATCTGAAATGGAGTCCAGTACGAGACAAAAGCTATCTACACTTAATGGCCTCTCTCGAAAATATGGGTTACTATTCACTTTAAGTGAAAAGTAATAATCACGTAAAACCTTTACTTTAAATCATTTTTCGCTGAAGTTTGATGAATAGTTTTAAAATTAAAATGCATATGATAATATTTAAAAAGATGACAAATTTATATCGAGAAAAAATCTCAGTCTTCACAAAGACGGAAATTCTATCATATATTTTTCAAGCAGTGGATCTGTTGTTGATTGAAACAATTTCAATGATAAAGACGGCACGTGAAGTGTGGAGAACGCTAGAAAAAATTGGAGGAGAAGATTTGCATGAAGAGAATGAAATTTAAGAAGAAAAAAAAAATTCAACCCAATGGCGAAGATATAGAGAACCCAATTTGTAAAGAAATTTGAAAAAATAAAAATTTAATCAAAATCACGAAGAATCGAAGATAAGGTTCATGAAGAATATGTTGATGATCAAAATAGTGCAACTCAGATCGACAAGAAAGTTCATAATGACGATATCATTAAAGAATTTTCTATCGATAAGGTAATCACATATCAAGTCGAGAAAGTTTTCTCTTTTTCTAATGTTACTCAAGAAATTTTTATATATCAGAATATAGATAACGAAAAGAAAAGGTTATATGAAAATATAGAATTTAAAATACTGAATTTTTGCATAGTGCAAGGCGCACACTTTGAAGCCATGGAATCCAAAATATCAAATCCAGGTATTTGCAGGAACCCATAGATTTTTAAGGATGATGTGGATAATCAGGACTATGTCACGCCCCGGGACCTGGCGTAGGCCTGCCCGTACGTGCCCAGACCCACCATATGCCTGCACATATAAGGCGTCTACAACAAAAGCGATAAATAAACCTGTGCTACAAACATCTAGAGATATCAGAGCGGGTATATAACTAGGTTGTATCAACAAGTAGAATCAAAAGAGACTAAACCACAAAAGTAAAAGTAGAATAATACAACCCAAGTCTCATGATACATATAATGGGTGGTCTCTACAAAAGGTACAAGTCTCACAACCTCTCCAAAAAGAAACAAAAGAGAGGTAGACCACCTATCGACAAATCCCTCGCTAGCTAGCTTGAGGCGATTCCTTTCCTGCGATCCCAAGCCTCTCCCGGAGTGGAAGGATCGGAAAGAAAATATAAAACAGGGGGCATGAGAACTATAATTTATAGTTCCGAGTGGGCAATTACTAACCGTTAGCAAAATGTACCACTAGGCCCAAAACATGAGCAGATATGAATAACTGAAATAACTGCAGAAAGAAGTATATAATAAAATGCTATTATACTATGCCACAAGTATACATGATGTCAAGAGGGTGTACATCTATTCTATCATGGTCTAATCTGTCAATACGTAACTAGTATGCTCGAACATGGCAAACAAGTATGCTATAATGCAATAAGCAATACTATCAAGTGTACTATATGTCCAAGAGCCCAATAAATCAACTACTACAAACTGTTTAGTAGTGATTAATAGTTATACGACTCCGTATCGATTTTCATTTCCAATTAAGGATCTACCCAAGGTAGTCCAGCTTGTGCCGCCTAAGTGCCTGTTGTAGCTCCAGCATCTCACTCGAGGAATGAGTCTAACCCTCCAGACCCCCGTAGGCTTCTCAATACTGCACGAGCGATCATAAGTCGCATAGGCTAACTCCGGAGTGCCGGCTTGTAGGGAGCGACCCTCACAAGCATGTGCGAATGAGCACAAATGGCAAGCAAGCATAGTCATCGTCACAACGATCCGGTCATCATGGCTCAACCATAGAAATGATCGCTAACAACCCATAGGTCTAGTCCAATGTCCCAAGTAAAGGTTTAACCATTCATTATGTCCAATGCCCCTTTATGGGATTATATCTCACTATGCCCAAGTCTTGTTCCAACACTAATGCCACTTCATGACATTGGTTTACTTAGTCCGCACATATTCCAAGCCTAATGCCCCTTTATGACATTAGCTTGCTAAATCCAATTCCGAGCCCAATGTCTCTTTATGACATTAGCTTATAATACAATTCCAAGCCTAATGTCTCTTTATGACATTAGCTTACTATACCAATTCCAAGCCCAATGTCTCTTTATGACATTAGCTTACTATACCAACTCCAAGCCCAATGTCTCTTTATGACATTAGCTTGCTATACCAATGATGAGTCTAAGTCCAAGAATGCATTACACTTGTCATTTTCACTATATGAAATATGATCCAAAATCCACACATAGGAGTGTTATCCATAAGCCCAAGCCCAACATGCAAACTCTCTACTACATAGAGGTCCAAAAATATATTATACATAACATATGCATTTTAAGCATTCTAAAATTCTCAAATATTCTATCTAGCATGAATATGCATGTATTTTCATTTTACGATAAGTAAAAACTATCATAGGGATGATTTATTCCGTTTTGGTGAGGCCAAACCCACCAAGTCTTCTCGCAACCCTTCGTTTGTGCCGACGAAGGTGCCCACAAGTTTCCTAACTCCCTAAAGGTTAAACTAGTAGTGTTATACGAACGTTACGAACAACGAATAGGTTAAACATTAACCAACTCAACAAAAGGGCCACAACTCACCTAAGATGGTGATAGTCTCTCTTGATCTCCAAAAGAGAGCTAGAACCCTTTCAATCCAACCTAGAGGAAGGTTATAATCCAAGAAATCAAGCTCCAAAAGCCCTAAATCCAAAATGCCCAAATAAACCCTAAGTTCCATATTCTAGGGTTTCATTTAGTTTAAAGCATCAAAACTAGAATCTAAAGAAAGAAACAAGTTACTTACCTCTTAGAAGCTTCAATCCACTCTAGAACTCAGCTAGGGTTGAAGACCCTCCCTCAAACAAGTTCCAAACACCAAGCCAAGGCTTCTCCCATGGTGAAAATTGCACCAAGAAGCAAAAAGATGGAAAAAGAAGGATTTAATCTTCAAAAATCCAACTAAAAATCAAGAAAACCAAAGAGAAAAAGTGGAGGGCTCCTTACCTCTCTCTCCTCTGTTTCCAAGCTCAGAGAACACCAAGGGGGGCGTGGGGTTATAAGTAGAGAAGCCACAATGCAGTTACACCCCTGAAAAACTACAATTTTGCAATCTAGCAAAGTGTACTGGTACACGAGAAAGTGTATCGGTACAAAACCCTGTTCGCCCAAATCCGAGGCTCGGGTTGGCTGAGAAATCGCATTTGTACCGGTACAACCATCAAGTTGTCACTGGTACACTTTCTGTACCGGTACAACCATCAAGGTGTACCGGTACACAGCCCAGCAAAATGTAACCCGAGAGCAGCCTAAGTCTATCACTTTGGTAACCTTAGTACTACTTAAAATACTACAATTCTCGGAATACGAGCCATAGGTCAGAACACTGTCAACGACCCTCCAGAATATCTTAAAAAAAAACTCGGAACACTGATCAAACACTCGAAACTCGCAATTTGCAAAAGTCCAGTGTGTTACAGACTACATGTGGCAAAAATTCGTGTATGGCAACATTATTGGACAGACATCATGTTGCACAACTCGAACATGATGACAACTACAACGTCGGAGATTATAAAATTAAAGTGCGCATTTCACAGAATTTGCAGTTCGAAGATGAATTGGATTAAGACAGAATGCTGGAAATAATAATCCAAACTTAATTAAAATATTATTAGAGATAAGTTTAAGTCATTTATATAATTATAGTAGGATTTTTGTAATTAAAGTAAGATTTATAATGTAACATACCACATCCCTCGTAAATCGTGCTGAGTTCCGTCAAAACGAGCGGAACGCGGAATTGAACGAGTTAGAATGGACCCTGAGCACATTAGGGCACATAGGAGAAGCAAAAAGGGACCCGAGAGAGAATCAGAAATTCTGGTTAAGTCCCAGATTTTGTGCTCTCGGGGACCGGTCCCTGAAGGAGAGACTGGTCCCCGTACGCGTAGCCGGCCAGGAAGTCTTGAGGCAACCGGTCCCTGGTGGTGAGACCGGTCCTCGGGAGACCGGTCCCTGAAGGGGCAGACCGGTCCCTCGCTGCGCAACAACCGAAAAACCCGAAAATTTGGTTAAGTCCTGGAACACCCACGTTCGAGAACCGGTCCCTGGTCGGGGAGACCGGTCCCCGAAGGCGAAAAACGCCCAGTCTGGGCAGATCAAGGGGAAACAAGTTGAGGGGTTTAAATACAATTGTCACGCCCCGCCCCGAATCCACTACCAATTTGGTCCGGTTCGGGCGCGTCGAACAGACGCCGAACGGACAGCACCTCTCTTGTCCGCCCAAGGCTAAACAACCAGATCATGTACAAATAAGCGCCCAGAAATGCTTAGGTAACATACATGATCGAACATAGCGCACACAAGTGCAATCCATCTAAGAGCAAGAACCACAAGTAATATACTAGTGTATAAAGAGAGATAGTCTAACTATTACATTCATTCAATAGTTACATCATTTGATTGCATTACATTTTTCATCCACCAAAATGTAAATACATATTTTCCTCAAAATACAAGTAGCTCTCCCATATCTATCCAAACATCATCTAGTACACGAGGGTACTCTAATGCATAAAGGGAAAAGCTACCAACTAAACTCACTTAGGGCGCTATGCCCTTGCCGCGGTCCTCGCTTGACTCGCCTCTATGTGTACCTGTACCCCAAAACCACATGGGGTGAGAACTATATAAATATAGTTCCCAGTGGGTTCGGCCGCCGCGCCGCCGGTTTTCCCACTATGTCTAAGCTGGCACAGATAGAGAGATAGATAGATATATAAAGGTAAACTGCAACTACTCTATCATGCCACCAATGATAATAATGCATGCAACAACTACTATCATGCTAGTATCATGTCATGAGTTGTCATGGAGTGTAATAAGGAGCAAGTAATCGTAAACAACAAACATACACTAATGTCTACTCAAGGTAATAATGCAAGCCCTACTATGCATTTCATGTTTCCATACGCAATTCACTTGGTTAACCCGAAGGTTAAACCCTGCGACTCACTCTAAATCTCAATGAGTGAGATGAAAACTGCACTCGCACACCGAAGACCGTCTGCGGGACAACTAACGTCTGCCCTTAGCTGAAGTACTCCGGTAAGAACTCGATTGCTTCGATGGGAGCGACCACCGACAAGCAAAACAGACTAGTGAGTATGTATCCAATCCTCTCAAGAGGAACCCTGGTCTACATAGGGTCATTGCTCTGCTGCACATCATGATATATAACAAGTTTGGACCCGGTCTACTATCCCTAGTTTCATGTTCAATGTTTATACATATAACTCAATGCACTGCGTTCGACATGTGTAAGTAATTTTTCTACTAAATTGCACATGGCCAATCGGTTCAAGTTTATTGGTCTCTACTACACTATTCCAAGCCACTCTACTGAGGCTATGTCCAAGTTCGGCTCTTTATCGCTATAGATTCTATGCCATAAGACCCAATCCTCATGCTTACCCTAGTCTAGGTGTTCAACTCATAATACACTACTAAGAAGCATGCAAGGAAAAAGGAAAATATGCGCATTTAACTAATCTATAGATGCAAGATTGATCAGCACATACGTAACTTAGACATAAAAAGAAACCCAGATGTTCCGGACGACACCGTCCCACCTTTAGTAGTTTACGGCAGCTCTATATAGTTGCCTCGGCGCTCCTTTACACGAACACCTTCGTCTTGCTTGTCCAAATCGATCTCGTACCGGCCATATTTTGCCGATAGTTCTTAACCCGACGTCGATCGAATCGAATTTCCAGACTTCGCCCGTCGCGTTTAGGCACTACCAATTGGTTTACAAGGCCTTCAAATGAATTCAATCCCATTACATCTTAGCCGAAAAAACTCTATTTTGGTGCCCTATGGGTTTAGCATCGAAGCTAAACCCATCTCAAAACCTCCAGATTTCAGCTCTAATCCTTCCAATTCATGGTGCTGGTATGCCATTTTGACCTCCCATCCAAAAGAGCTAAAAACCCAAAAACCCCAAATCTCACTATGCAGAGGGTTAGAAGCTTACCTTATAGTTAGCTTAAAAGTGAGCGAAGAAGGTAAGGAGAAAGTCCAAAGCTCCTTTTTGTGATCTCCTTCATTCTTCTCCTTCCCTTTCTTCCTTCTTTCTTCTCCTTGTTCTTCTTCTTCTTTCTTTCTCCTTCTTTTCTCAGGAGAAGAAGCTAAGAGAGTGGAGGCAGGGAGAGAGACGTAAACTGAGAGAGAGGTGAGAGGGACGAGAGGGACATAAAGCCCTCTAATGTAACAATATCCAGCTGGCCCCTCTCCACTTTTCACATCTGTGCGCAGCCCTCACTGGCGTTCTGCGCGCGGATTGGGACGGTCTCTCCTCAGACTTGGACCGGGTCAGCTTCATCTCGGGTCAGCTCGGTACCTGGTCTCTTCCCAGAGAGACCGTCCTGCGGGAGACCGGTTCCTTCCTCCATGAAGAGACCGCGCTTCAAACCAGAGCAGCTGGAAACTTCAGGACTTAGCCAATTTTTGGCTTTTCGTTTCGCGCTGGGATCACGTTCGGTGAATCGGGTCCCTCACTGCCAAGGGACCGTATTGCTCAAGACCCTCCGCAACACCAGCCTAATCATAGTATAGTGTTGATTGGACAGGCACCGGTTCTAGCCTGCCAGTAGACGCGTGTCCCGAGAGCAGTTGTTGCTCAGCTGCAGATTTGCACTATATTTGCTCTCGCGGACATCGTTTTCAATGCACTATCGGTGATTTTAATATCTTTGGTTTTTTCCAAAAATACACCAACACGACCCTCTTTGAGTCGATTCGGGATAAAGTCAAAATCCCCGTCATTGTCGAGAAAGTCTCACTTTCCTCATCACTCCCTCCTAAAAAGGAGTTTCGTCCTCGAAACAGAAATTATTTAAACTCATACCTTCAATCGCAATTTCCCGTGAAAAGATAAGATAAGTACTTTCACATTCGTCTCCTGTTCCCAACGTGGGCCTCACTCGACGATCGTCGTGACCTCGGTCCAACGAATCTTCACATAGGAATCTCGGCGTTTCTTAATTTCCGCACTCTCGAGCAATGTTTCAATCGCCTGGAACTCTTCCGTAAGCCTCAAATCTTCTGTAGATCCGGCGGTTCATCGATACAGTCACGTGCTCTGGGGCGTCGTGGAATATTACGATAGGTTAGAAAGCATGAATACGTTATTGACACCCCGCCGAAGCTTCGGCGGGGATGGGGGGGAGAATGCAAGGCCGGTACGCACCCGTCTCAACACTGTTCTATAACACTTCTGAGATGGCCGCGAGATATCGGGACTTAGCTTTCCCGCCCCGCCTCCGAAGTCGTTTCACACCTCTCATAGGTGAGAACCGTTCAGAAGAATGGGTCGCCTAACCGGCCCGAATTCAAGTCTCTACGGCGGTATTTGGCGAATAGCTCTTTGTCCTGACTGCGTCTCGTAAGCTAACCTCTCTGCAGAGCAGAGCACGTACCTTCTTTTCCGCGTCGTCCCGCAATATGTCTGGGGCCGCAATTGCCGCACCTCACCTACATCACGGCTCCAACATAATAGGAGATCGGCACTTCTCCGTGTATAGTGAGCCTCAAACGGCGCACCATCAATGCTAGCTTGATAGACTGTTTATTGTAGGCGAACTGCGGCGCATCCTCAAATGGTCTGCCGTAACCGAACCTTGTGAGTACAATGACACACGGAGGTCCCAGAACATTATACGCCCAGGAATCTGTATATCCTCTCTGAGCTGCCCATTATGCTGAGGATGAACGCGGGTGGGGTAATGAATCTGAGCCGCTGTGGCCGCAGTGTTCTATGGCAGGCTCTCCAGAAGTGGCGAAGCTATAAAGCGAGGGTCCGATTTGACCACCGATCGACTTCGGACCCCGGTCAACTTCACCAACTTCATTCCAAGATAATACCTGTGCCTAAACTTGTCGCGCCGACCAGGTGCTGGTGAAATCGTAGAAAGGTGTGCCGACTGTAGGCATGACGGTCAACAATTCACCCCAGATCGCGTCATGCCACCGTCAAGCGGCGCAATCCGCCACAAAGTCCATCGCGATATTCTCATCCATTTTCAGCCAAAGCGGGAATAGGTAGACTTGTGAGTTTTTTCCGCCTTGTGGAAATACGGCGTTCAGCCTTACCACTTGCTGGCAGTACAAGCACGTGCGCCACATAGCGCGCGCGATGTCAGCTTTCATACCCAACCGCCACCAGTACGTGCATCTTCAGGTCCGGGGTACAGTTTTAGTGCCGCCCCGCGTGATATATTAAGGAGCCGCATCGGCTTCTTGTAAAATTACCATTCCGACTCCTCGTTTTCGCCGTACGCACCAGTCGGTTTCGAAACCGAAGCGCACCGCTCAGCTGCTACACTGAAATCACACGCCACGTCCACTCTCGATGTCCCGCCGCAACTTTTTTGGAGACTTGGGCGTCTGCAATTGCAAACTCTTAATAATGCTCCGAACAAGGTGCGGTTGGAATACGAGAGGCCATAAGCATATGCATGGGGTTTCCGAGCTACTACTATCGAGATCCATACGTTCCATCTCTCCTCCCACATACTCTGAGGTGACCAAAATAGCCAGATTCTCCACTGACTTCCCTGCTAAAGCGCGTCGCCACCACGTTGCTTTTCCGGGGGTTGGGGATAAGGATTGTTAACATCGAAATCCTTTAGCAACGTCTAACACCGCGTGCGCCATATTGAGCTCCCATTCGCGTGAAAAGGTACTTCAGGCTTCTTGTGTCCGTATATAGTTTCAGCATCGCGCGAGCTAACAATATGCCTCCATAACTTAAGCAGCAAACACTACCCGCGCTACTCTAGGCTGGGACAGGGTAATTCTTCTCATAGTTTTTAAGCTGACGGTAGACGCATAAGCGATCCCTTCCCGCGCATACAGACACACCTAAGCACCGATTGTGACGCGTCGCTATAAACACCACAAAGTCTTCCATCTTGCACCGGTAAGCGAGCACTGGTAGTCGAAGTTATACTATCACTTCAACTCTTGAAAACTCCGCTGCTCGCACATGCGTCAATTCCAAATGGAATTGTGCCTTTCCGAGTCAGACGAGTAAGTGGCACACGATCTTCGAGAATCCGCTCCCGAACCGTCTATAATTTACCCGCTAAACCCACGAAGCTTCGAACTTCCATGGTTAGTCGGCGAGGCCATCCATTGATCGCCCCACTTTCCCTCGGAGTCTAACAGATATTCCGCCTCGGGAATTGACATGCGCCAAGAAATGCAGACCATCTCGGAGCCAAAAGTCGCATATTCTTAAACTTAGCAATATAATTCTCCTCCCGAAGGGACTTGAAGCACCATTCTCAAATGTTCGGCGATGATTCCTCTTCGCTGCGGCGAGTTAGACCAAGATTCGTCTATGAAGACCTACGACAAATCGAGGTCAATTACTCCTTGAAGACACGGTTCATTAGGTCCAAATGAACGCTGCCGGGGCATTAGTAGAGGAAATGCATGACCGTGAACTCATAGTGTCCAGTACCGCGTGCGAAAGCGCGGTCTTTGATATCGTCTTCCGGCTTGATCTGAGCTGGTGATAGCCGGACTGTAGGTCATATCTTCGAATTAAACCGGGGAGTCCTTGGCAATTGATCAAACAAATCGTCAATCCTCCCTGTAAACGGTTACTTGTCTTGAGATGCGTGACCTTGTTAAGCTTCGCCGATAATCTACGCAGAGTCAACGACCCATCTTTCTTTCGTGACGAATAGACCGCGGCTGCCCCATGGCGATACACGTTGGCGTAGCAAACCCTTTCTCAAGGAGATCCAATAATTGAGCCCGGCATATTTCTTCATTACGCTGGCCGCCATCCGAACGGAGCCTTCGAGATAAGGCGGCTGGTTCCTGGAACCAAGTCTATCACGAACTCGATCTTCGGTCTGGCGCTGTCTCCGGTAATTCTGCCGAGGAATACATCAGGAAATTCCGAACACAGACGCTCCAGTCGAGCGTTTAGAGTCGTCCTGTCGACTTCCTAACGGGTACTGCCAAGATAGCGCTACACAAACGCTGTTAACAGCTTCTTGCCTCGGCGCTCTGTCACTATAGCGGCCGAGCGCGAGCTTCTACGAGGCCCGATATAGCAGTGTGAATTCCTCTTGGCCCGCTCTCGAAACGTATTACTTTACTTCTCAGGTGAAATAGTCGGCATATAGCTACTTCGAGAGCCAATCCATTCTATCAGAACGTCAGGTCTTTCAAACTTCTTGAAACACCAGCTAACGGATGGGCATTTATGCCAAGCGCCCAACGCCGACTGGACCAAGGACGAACACTCCATCCGGACTAGATAAGTCACCGTAGGGCCGCGACACCTCCAGTGCTTTTATCTCTGTGAGTTTATGTCATGCATGACGTGCAAAATGACCTACTGATTGAATGAATGGCGTAAGAACGCTGTATCAACTGGACCCTGCGAAACTCCGTCAATTAAAACCTACCTGCGAGTACATGGCATCCTTCCGCTTCAGCAGATTCCTCCGGAATTGTTTGGGCGGCGAACACCCAACCGTCCGAGCGATCTCTCGCCTCGGTTGGCGTGTACGCATCGCACGTCAGCCGATGACGCAGCAGGTGGAACTCCTCCATAATGCGCAGGAGTTCGCGGGAGCCGATCGCTTAATCGAAGGGGCACGCGAACCACCATTAGGCTAGTGGCGGCTGATATTGGCCCGCCTGTCCACCACGTGAAAGCACTTTCCCTTCCCGTGATCACACGTCTCTGGCTTCGTGGATCCCACCACAAAATTGATGCATCGCTCGGTCGCGCCTCTAAGATTGCGTTCGCAGGGTACTGTCGGGGCTTCCTTGACTTGTCTGAGCTCCCGAGGCACTCTGGGCGCCGCTTCTTGCCACCGTCCTTCTCGACTGCTTCTCGCTCCTCCCGGAATTGAGCTGTTCCACTGCTCCGCCCACAATCGCTCTGTCGAGCACACTCCGCGAAGTAAAGTGAGCTCAATATATGCAGCCCCGGTAATTATCACGCCGACCCATCGCTCGAACCAGTCGGCTGCGATCACTGTCACCACACTACTGTCGGGGTACGCAGTCATGATGTGAGAGAACTCCGCCTCCATATTCGCTACCGTCGCCACCTTGCTTCAACTTTCGAAACTTGTCCTGGAGTTTTCTTCTCACTATCGGGGACCAGAGTACATTTGATCATAGAACAATCCCCCGAAATCCTTCACCACACGTCAACGCGCGGAAAGTCGGAAGCTCGTTTCTCTGATTCCCCCACCAACCTTCGCCCGCCGCTCGCAAACAATGAGGCGAGGTAGGACTTGTCCCCCTCTCTTAGGTGTAGAGGTCCCTCAAACACGCGCCCATCATCGAGTCCCCCGACGACTCGACCATCCACGGCTCGACCTCTCTATCCCTCGAAGGTCGATGGATTGAAACCTTTCGAAACTTCTCCGGAGAGCCCGCAAGTTACGCGCTCCCTCTCCGCTCCAATGTCGTCGCGCATCGGGTGCGTGGAACCTGACGCCGCCGGGGAGAACGTCTCGCCGGTGGAGGCACGCTGCGCCACCGAACTGCCGCAATGCTCCTCACCTAGCCGCCGTGTAGACGCACGAGACTGGAGGGTGGGGCGTAGCTCTGATATCATTAGTTGTCATTTACTTTACTGTTCTATTCTCGCTTTTACTTCCGCTTTTAGTGTAGACGCCTTATATGTGTAGACATATGGCGGGTCTGGGCACGCTACCGGGAGGGCCTCCGCCGGTCCCGGGGCGTGACACTGAATCTGCCCAGAATCTATCCCGAAAATTATTTATATTTTAAAATATATTCTTAAAAAATAATGTATTTACAAAAAAGTTCAAAATACAAATAATTTAGTGTTCTTATTTCTCATGTATTTGAAACTTTTGAATTTTGCTTTGAATTGTGATTGATATTTTTAATTTTTATAATTAATATTATTTATTATATATATAATATTATTAAAAATTATTATTTTTTATTTTACAAAATATTAATAATATTATAATTCTATAAAAAATATTAGCTTACGGGACGGATTCGGGGCGCCGGCGGGAGGCGGATTACGAGACGGGGTGGATTATGGGATATATTTTGTAGCCCGCCATGAATTCGGGGCGGGAGGCGAGGTGGAATTTTACTAGTCGGACCAGAGGCGGGGCGGGGCTCCCGCCCGCAGATCCGCCCCGTTTGCATTCCTATCCACACTTTTGGCAACAAAATTAGGGGTCGTTTGAAGTAGGCTCTCAATTTCACCTTTTTTTTTTTTCATTTTTAGTTGGTGCTATCTCATTTCTATTTTTTATTTTAATTATTTTACTTAGTTTAAATATAAGTTAAAATAAAATTGATAGTGGTATTAGTAGACCTAGCAAACCGGCGAATTGGGTAACCCGCATGCGAGTTATTGTATCCGCAGCTTATTTGGGCATGAGTAAAATTTATCCGCAAATTTTTTGGTAGCCAATATCTTTATCCATACTCACCCCCGGATGGGCAGGTGTGTATGTGAGTTACCCACAATTTTTTTTTCTACTCTTATATTTTTTAAATGCAAAACACAAATATGTAAGTTTTAAAAGCGTAATATAACTCATTATTTAAATATCATAACATACAATAAAAATATTTAAAATCTTAAAGCAAAAATATTTCATAATATAAAATATACGCAATAAAAAATTAGGATTAGAACTTTTAAGATGGTTAAATAAAATAATATATTAATTAAGAAAATATATTTTATAATTAAAAAATATATGTGAGGGTATCCGTGGGTACCCGGGAATTACTTAAATTGTCCATTGCTTAATAGGTATCCATCCGTTTTATCCGTAATTTTTTAGATTGAAAATATTGATATCTATATCTGTAAATTTACGAATAACCCGTGGACACCAGTGGTTTAGGTCAAGATTGTCGTGTCCAGATATTAGCTATTAAATATCTGAGTATTCTTTGTCAAAAAGTTTAAGGGCCTGTTTGGATTACACAGTAAAAATTTCCACGAAATTTATAAACTGTGGTTTTAGTCCAAGTAAAATAGAGAATCCTGTAAGTCTAAAAAAATTCTACGGATTTAATTTTTAAACTGTTTGGATGAGCATTGTGCAATTCCACGGGATTTCTCTAAATTTTAAAATTAAAAATTAAAGTTTCAAATTTTAAATTTCAAATTTCAAATTTCAAATTCAAATTTCAATGAATTTAAAATTTAAAATTTGATATGTGAAATGTGAAATTTTAAATTTTAAATTTTAAATTTTTAAAATTAAAAATTTAAAATATAAAATCTAAATTTAATTTTAAAATTTTGAACCTTAAAAATTAAAAATAAAAAATTTTAAATTTTAAATTTAGAATTTTAAATTTAGAATTTTAAATTTTAAATTTAGAATTTTAAATTTAAAATCTAAACAATAAATTTAAAATTTGAAGTTCAAAATTTGAAATTTCAACTATGATATTTGAGATTTGAAATTTCAAATTTGAAATTTCAAATTTAAAATTTAAAATTTAAAACTTAAAATTTAAAATGTTAAAAGTTTGAAATTTGAAAATTTTGAAATTTAAAATTTTAAATTTTTAAAAATTGAAATTTGAAAATGTTAAAATTCTGAAATTTAAATTAAAAATTAGACAGTTTATAATTTGATATTTTGAAATTAAAATTTAATTTTGAATTTTCAACTAATTTAAACATGAATTGAAATTTGACTACATTTTAAATTGAAATTTGAAATTTAAAAAAATTAAAATTGAAAATAAAAATTTTAGATTGAAATTGAAAATTATAAATTAAAAAATGTAAAATTTTGAAATTTTATTATTTGTAAACTAAAAATTAAAAATTTGATATTGAAAATTAAAATTTGAATTTATTAAGAAATTAAAAATGGTTAAATTTTCAATTTTGACAATTAAATTTTGCAAATTATAAAATTGTAATTTTTGATATTTCAACATTAAAATTCAAATTTCAAAAATTGAAATTAAAAATTGATATATAAATTAAATTGTAAATTAAATTTTAAAATTAAAAATACTATGTTGAAATTGTAAATTTATTTTGAAATTTAAAAGTCAGAACTGATGCATTTTGCCAAGAATGGTGAAATTTTTCTTTTCTTTTGGTTAGAGCTGAATTATTTAATTTTGCTCTATTTTTTCGAGTATAGTTTAAACTATACTTTTAAAAAATTACGGTATTTTTTTTCTTTCCAAATATTTTATAGGATAAATTATCTATCTGGTATAGTATAGTTTTATATATGCTATGTTTTTTAAAATATCAAACGGGCACCTTAAAGGAAAAGAAAAAGTTGAAGGGAGGAGGACCGTATACTATTTTATTATGCCTACTACGGATGGGGACTCGGGTTTTCCTTCTCTCTCTCCTTAAAAAAAATAAAAAACAAAATAAAAACAAAAACAAAAAAAATTGCTCTGTCTTTTTCTCTTTTAATTTTATTTGTAATAGGAATTGGTCATTTAAAAAAGTAACAAGATATAATATCTTAGAGTTACTGGAAATAAAAAAAGTCATACTATATTTTACACATCGAGCCTTATAAATTAAATATAAACAATTTATTTTTTAATTATTAATTTTTATATAAAAATAAAAAGGATCTCGATTGGTATTATAGCTCTTTTTTTTTTATTTTTTTAAACAATATTTCTGTATGACATAGCTTAGAATGGGATAATAGATTGTGTGCTTTGGTGCTTGCAATCTTTATGTATAAATTTTTTATTTAACAATAAAAAATTTTAAACACATTTTTTTTATATAAAGTTTTATATGAACTCTTTTTAGTTTTCCAATCCATTTGATTAGAAACACCTTA
The DNA here is from genome assembly GCF_001540865.1 of Ananas comosus. Lineage (NCBI taxonomy): Eukaryota > Viridiplantae > Streptophyta > Magnoliopsida > Poales > Bromeliaceae > Ananas > Ananas comosus. The sequence goes on along the minus strand of NW_017893254.1, from coordinate 60,268 downwards.
GTATCTTTTAAAAGAATTAATTGCATAAAAATTTCTATAAATATAGTAATTTGCAAATATATTCTAATAAGGTTCAAGTTTTATATATTGTCTTTATAAAAGTCCTAATATTTTCAAATATATCCATACTTTTATAATCTGCAAAAAAATTTTAGTTAACCATAGGTTAAATACTTAACTCTGATTAGTTTCTGAGATAACTTAATACTATTACCTCTCATATATTACACTATTGTAGTTTTTGAAGGGACATATTTATAATGACAAAATTGACATTTTATTTATTTACTGTTAAAAAATAAATAGTAAGCTAACGATAACAAACCAAAAAGATTAATATGAACCCTACAAAGTCTAACTTAATACTATTACCTCTCATATATTACACTATTGTAGTTTTTGAAGGGACATATTTATAATGACAAAATTGACATTTTATTTATTTACTGTTAAAATATAAACAGATCTCTAACGGCAACAAAATAGAGTGACATATTTAAAAACATTAAAATTTTTATAGACATCGTATAAAAGTTAGACTTTGTAGGGATATTTATAATTTACTATATTTGCAGGCACTTGTATGATTTTAACCTTTCAAAAAAATCATATTTTATAAAAAATACTAATATTTTTGGTTTTTGAAAAAAAAATTAAAAAATAAAAATATCAGTTTTTTCTATGAAACTTAAAAAACAAGGTTCTAATCAGCTAGATATCTTTGGCGGAAAAAGAAAATAATAATAATAAAAAAATTGTTCGTAGCAGTAGGGTGGGTCATGGGTTAATGGGTAAAATCATGGTTGGCAAAGAAAAAGGAAAAGCAGGGGAAGATGAGAAAAAGCGAGCACGCAGGGACAGCAGAAACTTCCGGCGCATGATGCGAGCACGTGGTGCAGCAGGCAGCAGCCGGGAGCGGAGATTGGGCCGGTGTGGGCCCCGCTTTGACCGGCCTCGGGAAGCGGAAAGGTGAAAAAGCATTTGTATATATAATTATTATTTTCGCCTTCCGCGTTTCACTCGCCTCCACTGTCCACCACAGCAGCAGGCCCCTCGGCCCTCGGTAACAACACTAGCTAGAAAGCGGTCGGTCATTTCATTTGGCGATCGACCGGCGAGTAGTAAAATAAAAATAATAAAAATAATAAAAACTCGTACCGTACGTGCCAAAATCCAAGAACGCTGCCCCAAAGATAATGCCGTGCGGCCTCCGACCCTACCTGCCAATCTTAATGACAACACACAGTGATGTTAATTACTATACTCGCTGTACTCGTTATACTTGCATAAACACAGTACGAAAATCTTCCTACTCAGCAAATTATATTTTTCTTTAATAATGAATACCACTTTCAAATAATCGACGATCCATATTAGTTTATTTTCAAATAATTTCATAATATTTATTTTTTGCAAATTATTCTTAAATTTATGATCAATTTGCATAAAAAATCTACAAGTTTTGAATTTTTTCAAAACTGGACCATATTTTTTATTTTTACAGATTCGATCTGAATTTTCAACAAACTGATCAAAATACTCTTATACCTTTTTCTTTTTTTTTTTTCTTTTTCCCACGTTCCTTTTTCTTTCTCTCCGAAGAAATTGGCGGAGGCGGAAACGGCCCCCCGCGTCTGCCTCTCACACCCTCGCCCTCGCTCGCGCACGCCCCGCCCTCCTCCCCTCCGACCCCGCCGAGACCATATCGTGACCCTCTTTTTTTTTTTCCCTCTCCGACCAACCTTCACCCATGCCTAACTGCAATTTTAGCCCACAAAGAGTCTAGATCCTCCAGCAGGGTATGGATCCTGAACATTATTTTTACACTGCGCAGGGTCCCGGATCCTCCCTCAGGGTCCGAATCTCGAACCTGGATTTCAGAATATTCATAGCAGAAGTTCGAATCCTCCCTCAAGGTTCAAACTTTGATGTTTGGGCGCCCCAACAGTAACATCAAGGTTCGGATCCTCCTTTTAGGATCCGAATCCTGAGAGTATGATGGCCCAAAATCACTTTGTTTCGAAATTTCTATTTCACTCTGTTGAGCTCCAATTTACTTTTAATCATTCCGAAACCTTCGGAACTCCTTCTCAACATGTCTATAGTCACCTTTGGACTGTACTTTGAGCAAATTGGCCAAAGTTTAGTATAGTATACTAAAGTTCAGTATGCTACACCCCCTATACATACAAGGTGTCTACAATCACGATACCTACCACAAAAAAATACACATTCTAAACATGATGATTAGAGCGAGTAAATATAAACTAAACTAGAATAAGTATACATCATACAACTAGCATCACAATTACATCTCTCAAATATATAGTCCAACTACATACAACATTTCCAAAATGAATACAATCCAAATACATCTCATAAACCCCACGGTAGTCTACCAAATAAATATATGAACATCTCTCACACTACATCCAAAAAGAAAGATGTATCGGATCCACCTTTAAAAGTGCTCAGTCGGGACGGCTCTAATTAGGCACCACAACCTTACCACGGTCCCTGGCCTTATCCACTGTTGAAGGTTCTGAAATAGAAATGATCAACTAATGGGAATTAACGAGAACTATAAACATATAGTTTCTAGTAGGTAACGCCGCCGAGAAGGGTACTACACCACTAGGTCAACTAGGGCATAGATATTAAACCTATGATGCTAAATGAGAGAGGAACCTAGTGTTGTGTCTAAAAACATAGTTTACTAGTGGCATTGGACTTAGTGTGATAGAAACACTTATAACTTGGACGAGTGGCATGTAAAAACAATGATCATAACAATAACGAGTGGCATTGGAACCTAGTTATGATATATTGCATAGGTGAATTTTCCTAGTTACGATTTCGTAGAAAACCGAAGGAGTTATGTTGTTAACCCTAGATGGTAGGGTATCCTCAGTGACGGGGATTTTATCGTACTCTTATGTCTGTTCGAAGCTTGGTGTGGTCGCTGCACACAAGCAGTGCACTCCGGAGTTGTCACATGATAGGGATAGCCTTTTTGGGTCCCGAGGGGTTAGCCTTTTTGGTCCCCGCAGACGGTCTTGGTTGAGTGAGTAGTTCTCACCTTGTGTGAGCGATTCCTCACCCAGGAGATTGATAGTTGGTTGAATGAGTAATTCTCACCTTGAGTGAGCGGTTCCTCACCTACTAGATTGAGATTGAGTTGTGGCACCAATGTCGAGAGTTGGGCGAGTGAGCGGATCCTCCCCATTGAGATTAGGTTGAGGGATAGCCTTATTGGGTCTCGTAGATGGTATTAGGTGAGTGAGCGGATCCTCACCAGTGTGACTGAGAGTAGGTGTGGCACCTATAGCATAAATGTGAGATTGAGAGTGAGCCTCTAGGCTAGCCGAGTGATTGGGTAAACTATTGAGCATATAGTAGTGTGATGGTTGGCCTTTACTATGAGATTTGAGTGGAGCAGCCCTGTACCTAGTCGAGATTGAGTCGGACCGTCGAGATGTGAGTCGGGTGAGGAGCGGGGTAGCTCTTTATCTAGGACTTTCGAGATTGGGTCGGACCTACGAGATATGAGTAGGGCAAGGAGCGGGGTAGCTCTTTGTCTAGGACCCTTGAGATATGAGTCGGGTAAGGAGCGGGATAGCTCTTTGTCTAGGACCCTTGAGATATGAGTTAGGCGGGAAAAGAGCGGGGTAGCTCTTCACCTACCGGACTTGAGACCTTAGGCAAGATTGGCCTAGTCGATTGGATAGTAACATGAATAGTATAAGTGGATTGCATTCATATCATGATTAGGCATAGTAGACTGCATAACTATGTTGTAGTTGTATTCATTACACTGTTGAAGCATACTAGCATGATAGTAGGATATTGCTAGATGATGTTCCATGCATCCTTGCATTCGATGGCATAGTAGATATGGTAGTAGTTATTTCTATCTATCTTTCTATCTATCTATCTGTGCCAGTTTGGACCTAGTGTGAAGATTGGCGGAGTCGGCGGCCGAACCCTCTGGGAACTATATTTATATAGTTCTCACCTTGTGTGGTTTTGGGGTACAGGTACCCACGAGAGCGGACCGGCAGATGATCGCGGTAAGGGCTTAGCGCCCTAGTGCTAGTTGGTAGATGCTTTCCTACTGCATTAGAGATTACCCTATATGTTGAGAGTAGATGATGTATAGGATGTGAGGTACATTTTGAGATAAATGTAAACTTTAAGTTTATGCTTTGGATGAATGTAAAGCTAAGTTGAAATCAAATGTATTAAAGTTGAATGGATGTAATAGCTTAGTATCTCTCTTTTATTCACTTGTTTATTACTTGTGATGCTTGCTCTTTATTGTTTAGCACTGGTTGTACTTTCGTCGCTGTTGTTGCATGATTGTGTATGTAATCAAGTTGTTTTCCTGGAAACTTGTTGTACACAATCTCGTTTGAGCCTTGGGCGGACAGGGGAGGTACTGTCCGTTTGGCGTCCATTCGCCGCGCCCGAACGATATCCAAATGGGTAGCGGTCTCGGGGCGGGGGCGTGACACAATATCCGCTTTCATGCCCAGCCACCAGTACTGCATCTTCAGATCACGGTACATCTTGGTGCCGCCTGGGTGAATACTATAAGGAGTCCGATGTGCTTCTTGTAAGATCAACTTCCGGACCTCCTCGTTTTCTGATACGCACCATCGATTTCGAAACCGAAGCGCACCCTCAGCGTCTACACTAAAATCACCGTCGTGTCCACTCTCGATGTCTCGCCACACCTTTTGGAGATTGGGGTCTGCAGATTGCAAACTCTTAATCTGTTCCAACAAGGTCGGTTGGACAACGAGAGCTGTAAGCATAGACGGGATTTCCAGAGCTACCACCTCAAGATCCAATCACTCTATCTCTTTCCGCAGTTGCTCCTGACGCGTGACCAACATAGCAAGATTCTCCACTGACTTCCTGCTAAGTGCGTCGGCCACCACGTTTGCTTTTTCGGGGTGGTATAGGATCGTAACATCGAAATCCTTTAGCAATTCCAACCACTGCCTGTCACGCCCCGGGACCGATGCCAATTTGGCCCGACCCGAGCACGTCAAACAGACGCCGAACGGACAGAGTTTCCCTTATCCGCCCAAGGCTCATCACATGTACAATTTCATCAATAGAGAAAAGCACTAGCGGAAACATACACAAACGGCTTACACGAGGGTAAGCAATAGCCATTAGTGAAAGAAAAAGGAAACTAAANGGGGACCGGTCTCTCCCACCAGGGACCGGTCCCCGAGAGCTCAAATTCTGCAGTTTTGCAGAATTTGATTCTTTAGCTCTCGAAAACCTTCCACAACTCACTTTTACTCATTTTAACACCTTCGGACTTTCCGAAGTGTTCCATCCCCGCACTTTGGTCAATTTGACTAAAGTTCGACTTCTATTTTCCGAATTTTCGGTATATTACACTGCCGCTGTCGCATATTGAGCTCCCTCTGTGTAAACAGGTACTTCCGACTTTTGTGGTCCGTGTATATCTCGCAACATGCGCCATACAAGTAGTGCCTCCATAGCTTGAGAGCAAACACTACCGCGGCCAACTCTAAGTCGTGAACATGATAGTTCTTCTCATAGCTCTTCAGCTGACGGGAGGCATAAGCAATCACCTTCCCGCCTTGCATCAGCACACACCCTAAGCCCGAATGTGACGCGTCGCGATACACCACAAAGTCTTCATCTTGCACCGGTAAGGCGAGTACCAGAGTCGAAGTCAATCTATTCTTCAACTCTTGAAAACTCCAGTCACACTCACCGCTCCACACGAACTTGGTGCCCTTCTGAGTCAGACGGGTAAGTGGACTCACGATTTTCGAGAATCCCTCCACGAACCGTCTATAATAACCCGCCAAATCCACGAAGCTTCGAACTTCAGTGACGTTAGTCGGGCGAGGCCAATCCTTGATCGCCTCCACTTTCCTCAGGTCAACGGATACTCCTCCCTCGGAAATGACATGCCCAAGAAATGCAACCTTTGGGAGCCAAAAGTCGCATTTCTTAAACTAGCATACAACTTCTTCTCCCGAAGGACTTGAAGCACGATTATCAAATGCTCGACATGTTCCTCGTCGCTACGAGAATAGACCAAGATGTCGTCTATGAAGACCACGACAAATCGATTCAAGTACTCCTTGAAGACACGGTTCATCAGATCCATGAACGCTGCCGGGGCGTTAGTAATGTCCATACCGCGTGCGAAACGTGGTCTTTTGCACATCTTCCAGCTTAATCTTGAGTTGATGATAACCGGACTGTAGATCAATCTTTGAATAAACCCGAGATCCTTGCAACTGATCAAATAAATCATCGATCCTCGGCAACGGGTACTTGTTCTTGATCGTAACCTTGTTCAACTCGCGATAGTCTACGCAGAGTCGAAACGATCCGTCCCGCAATTCCTTCAATTCTGCCGGCGCCATCCGATACGGAGCCTTCGAGATAGGCGTGGTTCCTGAAACCAAGTCTATCACGAACTCGATCTTCCGGTCTTGCGGCATTCCTGGTAACTCCGCGGGAAATACATCTGGAAACTCTCGGACCAGGGATAGTTCCTCGAGTGTCGGAGTCGTCCTCTCAACTTCCACAACGGTCGCCAAATAGGCCACGCAACCGCTGTTAATCAACTTCCTTGCCCTCGTAGCCGACACCATAGCAGCGAAGCGCGAGCTTCTACAGGCCTGGTAAGTGAATTCCTTCTGGCCTGGCTCTCGAAATGTAATCACTTTACTTCTGCAGTGAATAGTCGCATAGTACTTCGAGAGCCAATCCATTCCTAGAATGACGTCGAAGTCTTTCAACTTCTTAAACACCAACATACGGATCGGCATTATCCAATCGCCCAACCGCACCGGACAAGACGAACACTCCTTACGGACTAGAAAATCACGTCCGGAGCCTAATACTCTCCAAGTGCCTTTACTCTCTTGTAGTTCTATGTCATGCATGCGTGCAAATGACCTACTGATGAATAAATGTGTAGCACCTGTATCAAACATAGCCCTGGAGCGAACTCCGTTAATTAAAACCATACCTGCGAGTACATGGCAATCCTCCGCCTCAATAGGTTCCTCGGCTTGAGTCTGAGCGGCGAACACCCGTTCGCTCGAAGACGATCTCGTCGCCTCAGGTTGGCGTGGTACCATCGCACGTCCAGCCGATGATGCAGCAGGTGGGGCTCCTCCATAATGTGCCGGAGTCGCCGGAGCCGACGCGACCGAAGGGGCAGGTGAAGCCCTCACTGGACAGTAGTGGCTGATATGGCCCACCTGTCCACACATGAACCACTTCCCCTCCCGCTGATCACACGTCCTCGGCTCGTGGTTCCCACCACAGATCGTGCACCGTTGCGGTCCGCAGCCCTTGGATTGCGTTCGCGGGTACTTCGGGGGCTTCCTTGACTTGGTTTGAGCTCCTGAACTACTCTAAGCTCGCTTCTTACCACCGTCCTTCTCGGACGCCTCTCGCTCCTCCTGGATGTGAGCGTTTCCTTACTCCTCCCACAATGCTCTGTCGAGCACCTTCGCGAAGGTAGTGAGCTTCAAAATGTGCACCGCCCGGTAGATATCAGCCCGAAGCCCTTGCTTGAACCAATCGGCTCGATCCCTGTCATCCCGCACTACGTCGGGGACGCAGTCAATGATGTGAGAGAACTCCCGCTCATATTCCATTACTGTGCGGCTACCTTGCTTCAACTTTCGAAATTGCTCCTGGAGCTTCTTCTTCTCGTTATCGGGGAAGTAGTTGACATAGAACAATCCCCGGAACTCCTCCCACGTCAATGACGGAAGGTCGGGAGCGCGGTTTCTCTTGATTCGCTTCCACCAAACCTTTGTCGTCCGCTCCAAGCAATGAGTGGCGAGGTAGACCTTGTCCTTCTACAGGTGTAGAGGTCCTCGAACAAGGTCTCCATTGAGTCCACCCATGACTCCACCATCCACGACTCGACCTTCTCTCCCTCGAAGGTCGGTGGATTGAACTTCCGGAACTTCTCGAGAGCCGTAAGCGCGCGCTCCCTCTCCGCCTCCAATGCCGTCGCATCGGGTGTCGTGGAACCTGACGCCGCCGGAGGAACGCTCGCCGACGGAGGACGTGCCTCCATCGGAACTGCCGCAATGCCCTCGCCCTCAGCCGCCATAGGCGCACGAGCTGGAGGCGGGGGCGGGTCACGACCCCCAGTCGCAGCTGCAGTCGCCGCCGCCAAATGCCGCTCCATAAGCCCTTGGAGCTGCTCGAACCGACTCTCCTGGCGCTGTACAATGCCGGTCAATGCCGACACCTGCGCCCGTAACTTCTGTTCACTAGATCCGGCTTTCTCGGGCACCTCAGGAGACGGTGCCAGAACGGACCTACGTACGTAGCGTCTTGGGGACATCGTTCCTGCAACGCAACAACCGGGTTAGTCACCTAACCTACTTAACTTTGTAGCATATACTGCATTACGCAACTCAACTCCACCATAAGCGGACGTACACCAATGTATTAGTCCTGACTCTTAGCGTCATGTTGTCGGCCGCCAACACAAACTCCTCGAACTCGGAACTAACACCGCCCGGATCTATCTCTAGCCACACTAGAGATCTATACTCGATCCGACCTAATCGGATTCTTCCTCAACCGATAGATTTACGTTTTTCTCACGTACTTATAAACTTAGGGTTGCCAACCTAGGTCTCCTAGGTCCATCCTAGACTCTCTCTTTACTTGCTCTTAATTGCTCTGATACAAACATTCTTGTCACGCCCCTGCCCCGATACCGCTACCAATTTGGTCCGATCCGGGCGCGGCGGACGGACGCCGAACGGACAGGACCTCCCCTGTCCGCCCAAGGCCAAACAACCTGATCAAGTACAATTAAGCGCCCAGGAATTTGCTTAAATAACATACATGATCAATTACAATGCACGCAAGTGCAACACAGCTTAACAGCAAGAACCACAAGTGATATACAAGTGTATAAAGAGAGAAATATCTAGCTATTACAACCATTCAATAGTTACATCATTTGATTACATTATATTTTCGTCTTCTTAAAATGTAAATACATGTTCTCCTCGAAATACAAGTAGCTCTCCGATAACAATCCAAACATCTTCTAGTACACGAGGATACTCTATATGCAAAAAGGAAAGCTACTAACTACTCACTTAGGGCGCTATGCCCTTGCCGCGATCCTCGCTCGGCTCGCCCCTGTGTGTACCTGTACCCCAAAACCATATGGGGTGAGAACTATATAAATATAGTTCCTAGTGGGTTTGGCCGCCGACTCCGCCGGTTTTTCCACTAGGTCTAAGCTGGCACAGATAGAGAGATAGATAGATATATAGAGAAATGAACTGCAATTACTCTATCATGCCATCAATGATAATAATGCATGCAACAACTACTATCATGCTAGTATTATGTCATGAGTATAGAAAAGTACATAGCAATGCAAAGTACAACATACACTATGTCTACTCAAGGTAATAATGCAAGTCTACTATGCATTTCATGTTTGTTACCCAATTTACTTGGCTAACCCGTAGGTTAAACCCTCGACTCACTCTCAATCTCATAGGTAAGGAGAAGCTGCACTCGCACACCGAGATCGTCTGCGGGACAACTGTGTCTGCCCCTAGTGAAGTACTCCGGAGACTCGTGCCACGGTAGAGCGACCACCGACAGCGAAAACAGACTAGTGAGTATGATCCAATCCTCACAAGAGGATACCCTATCTGCAAGGGTCAACGTGCCTCTGCTGCACAATATACAATGCATCCTAGATGCCGGGATCTCTACTATCCCTAGAACCATATCATGTTTACTACACTAGACTCGATGCCACTCGTTCGATCATTGTAGTAAGTTTTCTAGCTAGTTGACATGCCACTCGTTCTTGTTTAGTGTTTCTACTACACTAGTTCAATGCCACTCTACTAAGCTATCATATGTCCAAGTTCGGCTCTTTATGCCATTATAGGATTTCCATGTCACAAGACCCAATCCTCATGCTACCCTAGTCCATGTGTCCAACTCATAGTTACACTACTAAGAAGCATGCAAGGAATTAGAATTTACAACTATCTACTAATCCTATAATGCAATATGATCAAGCATATATATAACTTAGACATAAGAAGAAATCCGGATGCTTCGGGATGACACCCCCCACCTCTTGAGGGTACGGAGGCTCTAGAAATGCCCTCCTACGGACTTTACGACGAAACCTCGGTCTTCTAGGTCCAAAATGATGCTCAAGCGGCCTTGTTTTGCCAATAGCTTTTCACCCGCTTGACGAATGCAAAATCCGACTTCGCCCACGCGTTTAGGCACCTAGCAATTAGGTTTACAAGGCCTCATATGAGATCAATCTCATACTTTACCAAAAACTCCATTTTGGAGCCCTAGGGTTCACATCTTGCTATTTGCATTTTGGAACCTCAACTCTAACTTTAATCCACCAACAATGGTGCTAGGGGTCCATTTGACCCTAATTCCAAGGCTCAAAACCCCAAAACCCTAAGTTCTATAAGCTAGGGTTCAAGAGTTTATCTCTTGAGCTACTCCAATGGTGAGGAGAGGAAGATGAAGATGCTCCAAGCCTCCTTGAGCTTGATCTCCTCCTTCTTCTTCTTCTTCTTCTTCTTCTCTTTCTTCTTATTCTTCTCTTTCTCTTCTTCTCCTTCTCTTTTCCTTCTAGAGAGAGAGGAAGCAAGAGAGTATGAGAGAGTAAGGGAGAAATGAGGGTTGGAGAGAAAGAGGGGCCCTACATACCCCTCTAATGTAATAATATCCAAATAAACCCCTCAACTTTCATCTCTGTGCACAGCCCTCACTGGGCATTCTGCGGGGACCGGTCTCCCCGACTTGGGACCACCCCCCGAGAGCCTCAGCCCGGGTCACGCGTTCGGGAACCGGTCCTTCCCTGAGAGACCGGTCCTCTGGAGACCGGTTCCCTCCTGAGAGACCGGTTCCCGAGAGCTGGGATTTCGGAACTTAGCCAAATTTTGGCTTTTCTCGCTGGGGTCACGTTCGGGGAGCGTTCTCTCCCTGCCGGGACCGGTTGCCTCAAGGATCCCCGCAACCACCAGCCGATGGGACCGGTCCCTCCCTGCCAGGGACCGGTCCCCGAGAGCAATTTTGCTCCAGTGCAAGTTTTGCACTATTTGCTCTCGTGGATTCGTTTCTAATACACTTTTGGCGATTTTGACATCTTTGGCTTTTCCAAAGCTCACCAACACGACCCTTGGTCGATTCTGGATGAAGTCTGACTCTCGTATTTCGAGAATTCACTTTCTTACAGATACCACTTGTAGTTTATGGAAACCCTAGGATCTCTCTAGATACTATCAAACACTTAGAGAGGGGTGAATAGGTGTATAGCCCAAAAACACAAATCTTAATGCGATAAAAATAAATGCGAAAAATAAAATAGCACATCGAGATTTACATGAAAAACTCTAATTTGGAGAAAAATCCATGGGACCAATATGCGAAAAAATAATCAATTAAGTGAAAAAGATTATAAGGTGATTACCGACTGCACGAACTTAATCTCTCTTTAACCTCTTACGGATCTCGCGCACGTCACCGGATTGTCCAAGCCCCACGTTCGAATCCACAAACGTCACGCCTTATGTCCGAATCCACGAACACCACTTGAATCCTCGAGCCCACGATTCGAATCCACGAACCACCTTGATCACGCCGAATCCACGACACCGCATATGAAGAGTATCATGTTTCTATGTGTTAGGTCCTATGTGTTGGCAAGTTTCGTGGGTCGAGTCGGAGTCTTGAAGAAGTCCGGAGCGGAGTATTGAAGATCGAAAAATCCAAGACTTCGAAGAATCGGAGAGGACGCAAAACACGCAAAACTTGAATCACGATGCGTAGGTAAGTTTTAAATCTTGTTTATGGTGATTCATACTTATTTATAGATCTTAGAATCATATTTTCAAGTTGTAATTGATTAGAAAGTTTATAAGAGCTTGTAAAACCCGAAACAATGCATTTTCAGCGAAAATTGCATTGTTGTACCGGTACAAGGGTTTTCTGTCCAGGGTACAGCCATCATCGTTCGCGCAGGAAGTTTGATGGTTGTTCCGGTACAAGCTTCATGCTGTACCGGTACAAGCCCTGTTCCGGAACAAGCTGAAGCTATCCAGGGTACAGGAGCTTCGCAGAAAAATCTTCCGTCATGGTGTACCCTGGACAGCTTTCCTTGTTCCGGTACAAGGTGCTGATTTTGGAAAGAAACTTTCTAATCCTACTCTGTTTTGATTCTAAAGTCTATAAATAAGCTATAGGGGTTCTCTAACTGATTAAGCATCACAAAAATACATATTTGAGAAACCCTAGAGGCTCGGATTTCATCAAAAACCTATTTTCTACAAAAAGCCTCTTTTAGATCAAATCGAGATATTGAAATTTGATATTAATATGTCGATTTGATCTCCGCTTCGCTTGGAGTTCTATTCCCTGGTTTTCTACGATACTCCAAAGCGAAGGATCACCATATTCATGATATTCTTCATGGTGGCGTCGTGGATTCGGCGTATTTGACGGCGGTTCGTGGATTCGGATCGTGGGCTCGTGGATTCGAGTGGCGTCGTGGATTCGGCGTGATTGAAGCTTCGTGGATTCGAAGTGGAGGCGTTCGTGGATTCGGACGTGAGGGCGTGGACAACCCGGAGGGTAGCGCGAAGATTCATAGGAGGTTAAGAGAGGTTGAGTCCGTGGAGTCGGTAATCACCTTGTAATCTTTTCTCTTAGTGAATTATTTTTTCGCGTGTTGGTCCCGTGGGTTTTTCTCCAAGTTGGAGTTTTCCCACGTAAATCTCGGTGTGCTTTTTATTTTCCGCATTTATTTTTATTGCATCGAGATTTGTAGTTTTTGGCCGTTACACCTATTCACCCCCCCTCTAGGTGATAGATACAATCTAGATAGATCCTTGGGCTCCTCGAAACTTTCACTATGGTGATCCTTTGCTAGAGTTCCGTTGAAAAACCAAAGAAAAATCTATAAGCAAAACTTTGATCAATTCGACATATACATGTTGAATTCAATATCTCGAATTGACCTAAAAGAGGCTATTTTGTGAAAAATAATTTAGAACGAAAAGCCTAGCATCTATGGTTACTCTTTCATGTATTCTCTATACTTCTTCGTAATAGAGAATCCTAATATCTTATTTATAGACTTTAGAATTAATTGAAGTTGGATTAGAATCAAAAATAGGAAATTTTACATTGAGTACCGGTACTCGGGTGTTGGTACCAGTACACTATGACGAAACAAAAATTTCCTACTGCTGCGTACCGGTACTTGGCCAATGCAGTACCGGTACACAGCCGATGCAGTACTAGTACTAGAGCTCGGTACCGATACATAATACAATTCTACGAATTATAACTTTTTGGTTTTGAGGAACCAAATGTGGGGTACTGGTAAAAACTCAGATTTTTCAATCCGGTTTTGAGGAACTGGAACCTGATACCGGTACACAATATAAAATATTGTTACATTCGATTTAAAAGTTCCAAAAACCACTTCTAATCCATTAAACATTAGTTTATATGATTTTAACGTCATAAATAGATATGAATCACCATAAAGACATTTAAAAACTTACCTGAACATTGTGATTCATACGGTGAGATGTTTTTAAGTTCTCGGAATCTCGAATTCTTCAGTCTTCGACAATCACGAACTGAACCCTTCAAGACTCCGACTCAAATCACAAAACTTGCCAATACAAAATCTGTAACATTAAAAATCCTCTTCAAGGTGCTCTTGAACCATCCTTATTCTCAATGCACAAGATTAGATCAGTTGGAACCAAATCCAACTTACCTAGCCCGTCACGGAGTTGGGTACCGATACCCAAATTGGAGTACCGGTATTAAAACACTCCAAACATATCACTTACCGGTACTCAAATCACATACCGAAACTCAATATAAAAAATAGTGTTTTATAGGTTCGGGTTCCGAAAAATTTCTAAGTTACTTCTCAATATTGATAATCAAACTTCAAGTGCCGGTACTTAACATTCAAAAACCTTAACTTTTTTACTTTTTTACCGTGATATTGACTTAGGACATGATTTCACATAATCCAACATTAACTACATAAAGATGTGTTAAGTGTACTTCAATTATATTCCATTTTGAAACATCTAACATTTCAAAGCTACAATCTAGCTTTTTATTTCATTTGATTTGAAATATTTTATGACTTCTCCAATATAAAATTCATGTACGTTTATTTATCTTATTTAACTTGTTTAGAATATCTTATTTGATCTATGGTAGTCCAATTAAATTAAAACTTGCAGTATGCCAAATAGCTAAAATGAAATAAATTAAAATATTGGATAGTAGAATCAAAATTCTATAGTTAGGCAATTGTTTTAAATTAAACTAGTTATAATTCAAGTAATTAGCTGCATGCAATGTTACCTATTGATTACTAGGCAAAGAGATTTTAAAAAAAGACAAACTACCTATCTATTCATCAAAAGTACCCTACTCTCATATTTACTAGCCCTAAAAAATAGAAATGGTAAAATTTACTCCTATAAAGTTTCAATTTCTTTCACATATATGTTTACACCCTATTTGGATGTCTGAATTAATTATCCAATAATAGCTTATTCCATATGAGAATTTTTCTAGTATGATTATATATAAGTAAGGAATTTAATTTTTGCTTTTTCAAAATCTTGCTATCCATAATTTGGCAGGACTATATATTTCATCTATAAGATAATTTATCTTATTCCGAAAATTTAATTTGAAGACCGAATATGATATTGCATTCTAAATATTTAATCACACTCATTATTAATCAACTATACAAATTTTTTAAGTTTATGAGATATATCGAAGAAGATTTTCATGCATCCAAATAAGTCTTTATAACTAAATTTGGTTAGTCTACTACTGAATATAGTCGTTAATCCTACAAAAAGACTCATTTGCCTGCCATTCAAAGATGCCTCCTAAAAAATTTAAGTGGTGAAATTTATTTCTCCAAAGTTTCAATTTCTCTCAAATCTATCTTTAATTTTAACCCGAGATTAGGCGCAGGATGAAACTAACAATGATTATTCGGATATCAGCTGATGGAAGGACATAAGTGAATAACGAGGAAACTTTGCTAAGAGAATAAATTTCATCACTTATAAAATTTTCATGAAAAAAATATTAAAAAAATAAATACTTTTGAGGAACATGCAAGTAATTCATTCCTTGCAAAAATACTGAGAATAGTCTCTTGCATACGTATTAAAATTATAGATTATATTTAATATAATATTTAGTGATGTGAATTATTGATCATACGGTGGCCACACTACAACAAAAACGGTGTATAGTTGTAAGGAAGTGAATCCTCGAAATCCGAGGATTAGACTTCCTTTGGAATCGACTGTTTGTCGAGTGTGTAGACTTCGGAAAGTCTGAAGGTAATTATAATGCCTAAAGCGCATTAAGGAAAGGTCCACGGGAGCACCAGTGCAAAATCTGCACTGGAGCAGAAATGCTCTCGGGGACCGGTCCCTGGCAGGGAGGGGCCGGTCCCATCAGGCTGAGCTGCGGGGGTCCTTGATGAGACTGGTCCCTGGCAGTGAAGGACCGGTCCCCGAACGTCAGCTCAGCGAGAATAGACGAAATTTGGCTAAGTCCCGAAACCTAACTCTCGGGAACCGGTCTCTCGGACAAGGACCGGTCTCCCGGGGACCGGTCTCTCAGGCAAGGACCGGTTCCCGAACGCTAAACCCTTCTGCTCGAGATGGAAGGCTCTCGGGGACCGGTCTTCCCGAGCTGGGACCGGTCCCTCACTGCGAAAATGCCCAGTGAGGGTTGATTCAGAGGATGAAAAGTTGAGGGGGCTATTTGCAAAATGGCCTTTAATAGAGGCTGGGGGACCCCTCTTCCTCTCATTTGCTCTTTATCTCTCTTTCACACTCTTTTCCTCTCTCTCTCTAGAAAGGAAAAGAAGGAGAAGAAGAAAGAGAGGAAGAAAAGGAAGGAAAAGAAGAAAAAGAGGAAGGAGAAGACAAAGAAGAAGAAGAAGATCATCTTTTTCCCTCTCTCCTTCAAGCTAAGGCAAGCTTGGAGCTTGGTATAGAGGTAAGCTTCAAACCCATCCATGATAGATTTCTTGAGATTGGGTTTTATTGCTTAGAATTGGTTCGAATGGAACATAGAGGAGATAAATAGATGGTTCGGGCTCGCAATCGAAGCTCGCACCACGGATTTCTCCCTCATTGCTAACCTAGAGCACGGATTTGGGATTTTTGGAAATTTAGGATTTTGATCTATTTTAATAGGTCGTAAACCAAATTGCTAGGTCTCGAAACGCATTGGCGGAGACGGTTCGTCGATCCGACGAACGAGAGCGGAGTTATCACCAAAACGAGTACTTGAGGGCTCGCTTCGCCCCGAGGAGTTGAAGCGACGTGCAAAGACCGTAGCGTCGAGTTTTCTACCATCGCGGCATTGCCAAGAGGTGGGTGGTGTCCGTCCCGAAGCAATCGGGCTCCCTTTTATGTCTTAGTGTTTGAGATCTTGCATCCTATATTCACATGCATGGTAGGATAGCATGCATTGCCTTTCCTTATGCTTTCCTAGCCGATATCATATTATGCCTTAGTTGCTGGATATAGGGGATTGATGAGGATTGGGTCGAGACTTGTAATCCTATAGTGCAGCAGTGAAGGAATGGTGCAATAGCTGAAATAAAGAACGAGTGGCATCTAGTTGTTATTAAACAAAGAACGAGTGGCATGTATGAGTTGTAGCGTATATGGAACCCATCGACTATGGTGACAGTAACCCTAGAGGATAGGGCACCCTTGAGGTGGGAGAATTGGATCATACTCATTGTCTGCTCCCAACTTGTGATGGTCGCTCCACACAAGAAGTGCGCTCTGGAGTCGGTCAGGAGGGATAGCCTATGTGGGGTCCCGTGGGATAGGGATAGCCTATTTGGGGTCCCGAGGGATAGCCTATATGGGGTCCCGCAGACGGTCTCGGATTCGTAGTATCGAGACGGCTATGTGAGTAGTAGGTGGATCCTTGAATGAGCCACGAGATCAATGAACAAGTAAATAGCTTTACTTCTTGGACATACGAAGAGCTAGTTGATTATCTATTTCATTGTGCATGCATCCAGTACATATATGATTCGGGCACAGTAGCATAGATTTACTATCTGTTTTCATAGCTTCTATATCTATCTATTGGTTTATCTACCCGTGCCCACTTGGACCTAGTGGGGAGATTGGCGGAGTCGGCGGCCGAACCCACTGGGAACTATGGAAGATAGTTCTCACCCCACTCTTTTCAGGTTCGAGCTTGGGTGTCCCCGGCGAGCGCGAGGATCGTGGTAAGGGCTTAGCGCCTTAGTTGCATTAGCTACCTACCTTTTTGCATTAGCCCTACCTTGTATTTATGTTTGAGAGTAGATGTTGTATAGGGTGAGGTTGAGTGCTTGTATTGGAAGAATGTAAAAGATGGAATTAAATGTATTAAGTTGAATGGATGTAATAGATAGAACCTTCTCTCTTTATCTACTTGTATGTTTTATACTTGTATCTTGCTCTTGGTTGTTAGCATTTGTGGTGCTCCTTGTGATCGTGTATCTATGAATTGATTCCTAGGTAAATTCTTATACATGATCAGTGGTTAGCCTTGGGCGGACAGGGGAGGTCCTGTCCGTTCGGCGTCTGTTCGACGCGCCCGGGCCGGACCAAATTGGTAGCGGTCCCGGGGCGTGACAGATAAAGTGGTATCAGAGCACAATAGCAGGTAAAGAGAGAGTCTAGGATGACCTAGGAGACCCTAGGTTGGTAAACCCTAAGGTTATAAGGGCGTGATTGAACGTGAACCCATGGCGGTGGCGGAAGTTAATTGATTGGGTCGAAGTTGATGTTATGTCTCTAGCTGTGAATAGAGACGGATCTAGGTGACCCTAGCTTTTGGCTCGTAGTGGTCGTGTCGGCGGCTGACGACGCAACACTAAGAGCCCAACACTAGAGCACTTGCGAGCTTCCGCCCGATTTTATTATCGAGTCATTTAACTTCGCGAACGCTAGGAAGTTATCAGATTAAGATAACTAATTGAGTCGTTGCTTTTCAGGAGCAAATGTCCCCAAGACGATACGTACGCAGGTCTGCTCCGGTACCGCCTTACGCGGAGCCCAAGCAGCCAAGATCGGAGAAAATGCAGGAGCTGCGGGGGCAGGTCGCTGCGATGTTGGGCGCGATGCACTGCCAGGAGGCTCGGTTCGAGCAGCTCCAGGGATTCGTGGAGAGGCAAGCGGCNAAGAGTCCAACACTAGAGCACTTGTGAGCTTCCGCCCGATTTCATTGTCGAGTCGTTTAATTTCGCGTGCGTTGAGAAGTTATCGGATTAAGATAACTAATCGAGTTGTTGCTTTTCAGGAGCAAATGTCCCCAAGGCGTTACGTACGCAGGTCTGCTCCGGTACCCCCTTTTGCGGAGCCCGAGCAGCCAAGATCGAAGGAGATGCAGGAGCTGCGGGAGCAGGTCGCTGCGATGTTGGGCACGATGCAGCGCCAAGAGGCTCGGTTCGAGCAGCTCCAGGAAGTTATGGGGCGGCAAGCGGCAGCGGCGGCGGCCGCAACAGCGGCAGGAGATCGCGATCTGCCCGCACCTTCGGCACACGCGCTGGTAGCGGCCGAGGGTGAGGGCATAGCGGCGGTTCCGATGGCGGCAGTTCCCCCGCCGGCAAGTGCACCTCCGACAGCTTCGGGTTCGGCGACACCTGATACGACGGCCGGCGAAGTGGAGCCGGAGCGTGCGCTGACGGCCCTAATGAAGTTCTTAAGGTTTAAGCCACCAACTTTTGAAGGGGGAAAGGTGGAGCCGTCAGTGGTGGAGTCTTGGATTGACTCTATGGAGACGCTCTTAGAGGACCTATACACCCCGGAGAAGGATAAGGTGCCCCTCGCCACCCATTGCCTCGAAAAGGCGGCGAAGGTGTGGTGGAAGCGGTTGAAGCGGGATCGACCCTCTGACCTTCCACCAATGCTCTGGGAGGAGTTTAAGAGGGAAATGTTTGGAAATTACTTCCCCGACACCGAGAAGCGAAAATTAAAGGAGAAGTTCCGCAAATTGAGATAGGGGGATCGTTCGATAGTAGACTACAAGCAGGAGTTCTCCCATATCATAGATTGTGTTCCGGACGTGGTCAAGGATGACGCGGATCGAGTTGAATGGTTCTTGCGGGGACTTCGGCCATGGATATATAGAACGGTGCAGCTGTTCAAGCGCACGACTTTCGCCGAGGTATTTGATAGGGCGCTGTGAGCTGAGCATGGAGATGCCCACGTGCGGGAGGAACGCGAGTTGTTGACCGGACCCCAAGACAAGGGGAGGATGCAATCGGGCGGCGGTTCGGGGGGACAGTCTAGTTCGAGGAGGCCCCTGAAGTATCCGCGGTCGCAGTCGTGGGGCCGTGGGCCACAGCGGTGTGCTATTTGTGGTGCAGGGGGCCATCGAGCACCACAATGTAGACAACGACAGGGTAGGTGCTTTAATTGTGGACAAGAAGGACATATCAGCTGCGACTGTCCGGCAAGGGTCTCGTCTACTCCGTCAGTCGCATCGACTCCAGCACCCCTGCCTCATCATGGAGGGGCCCCATATGTTCCTGTGTCAGCGGGACGTGCACTAACGTCGCGTCAGCTGGAAGTGACTCGATTAGCGCCGAGCGGACGAGTATTCGCCGCTCAGGCCCAAGCCGAGGAGTCTACCCAAGCCGAGGAGCCTAACGTTGTGGCAGGTATGGTTTTAATTAACGGAGTTCGCTCCAGGGCTATGTTTGATACAGGTGCCACACATTCGTTTATTAGTAGAGCATTTGCACGCATGCATGACATACCCATAGAAGCGAGTGGCAGGTGGCGAGTTGAAGGCCCTGAGTCGTCATTCAATACCTACACGGAGTGCTCGTCGTGCCCAGTGCAAGTAGGCGACTGGATAATGCCCATCTAGATGTTGGAACTCACTAAATTGGAGGCGTATGACGTCATTTGGGGCATGGACTGGCTCTCGAAGTATTACGCTACGATCGATTGTAAGAATAAATCGATCACCTTTCGGGAGCCAGGACAGAAGGAGTTCATTTATCGAGCTTGTCGAAGCTCTTGCTTCGTCGCGACGATATCGGCGACGAGAGCTAGAAAGTTGGTCAACGGCGGTTGCGTAGCGTTCTTGGCGACCGTCGTGGAAGTGGACCGAGTGGCTCCGAGTTTAGAGGATTTATCGGTGGTGCGGGAATTCCCGGATGAATTTCCCACGGAGTTACCGGGGATGCCGTCGGATCGAGAGATCGAGTTCATTATAGACTTGATTCCCGGGACGGCGCCGATCTCAAAGGCCCCGTACCGCATGGCGCCGGCAGAGCTAAGAGAACTAAGGGATCAGTTACAAGATCTTCTCGACAAAGGGTTCATTAGGCCGAGCGTATCACCGTGGGGAGCCCCGGTGTTGTTCGTGCGCAAGAAGGATGGCTCGTTTCGACTCTGCGTGGACTATCGAGAGTTGAATAGGGTCACGATAAAGAATAAGTATCCGTTGCCCCGAATCGACGACTTATTTGATCAGTTACAGGGGTCACGAGTGTACTCGAAGATAGACTTACAGTTCGGCTATCATCAATTGAAGATTAAGTCGGAGGATGTTCAGAAGACTGCGTTTCGCACGCGTTATGGACATTATGAGCACACGGTTATGCCATTCGGGCTTACTAATGCCCCGGCGGCGTTTATGGATTTAATGAACCGTGTGTTCAAAACGTGCTTGGATCCATTTGTCGTGGTTTTTATAGATGACATTTTGGTCTATTCGCGAAGCGACGAGGAGCACGCGGAGCATTTGCGGATAGTGCTTCAGATCCTTCGGGAGGAGAAGCTATTCACAAGGCTAAAGAAATGTGACTTCTGGCTTCGAGAGGTTACCTTCTTAGGGCATGTGATTTCCGAGGGCGGTGTTTTGGTTGACCCAAGGAAAGTCGAAGCGGTCGAGAATTGGCCACGCTCGACGAACGTCACAGAAGTCCGAAGCTTTGTGGGCTTAGCGGGCTACTATCGACGGTTTGTGGAGGGCTTTTCAAAGATTGTGACTCCACTTACCAGTCTGACACAGAAGGGCGTCAAGTTTATTTGGAGCGTCGAGTGTGACCAAAGCTTCAACGAGTTGAAGAAAAGGTTGACGTCGGCCCTAATACTCGCCTTACCGGTGCAGGGCAGGGACTTTGTGGTCTTTAGTGATGCATCCTATCTGGGCTTGGGGTGTGTCCTGATGCAAGGCGGGAGAGTGATAGCTTATGCATCCCGTCTGCTAAAGGACCATGAGAAGAATTACCCCATTCATGACTTGGAGTTCGCGGCGGTGATCTTTGTGTTGAAGTTGTGGAGGCACTACCTGTATGGTGCGCATTGCGAGATCTACACCGACCACAAAAGTCTGAAATATCTGTTTACCCAGAAGGAGCTAAACATGCGGCAGAGGCGGTGGCTAGAGCTATTAAAGGATTATGATGTCGACATTCTCTATCACCACGGCAAAGCAAATGTGGTCGCGGATGCGCTTAGTAGAAAGTCGGCGAAGAACCTCGCTTTTGATGTTACCCAGCAAACACCCCTATGGCTGGATATGGAGCGATTGGACCTTGAAGTGGTCGCTCCCGAGGTCCCGACTCAGTTGATGGCACTCGTTGTTCAACCGACCTTATTAGAAAGGATCAAGAATTTGCAACCCGCAGATCCGAGTCTCCAAAAGTTGCGGCGCAACATCGAGGAAGGTCGAGGTGGCGACTTTAGTGTGGACGCCGGTGGCACGCTTCGGTTTCGAAACCGGTGGTGCGTGCCTGAAGGTGAAGAGCTTCGCGAGCTGATTTTGCAAGAAGCCCACCGGTCTCCATACGCGGATCACCCGGGCGGCACCAAGATGTATCATGAGTTGAGAGCACTCTATTGGTGTCTGGGGATGAAGGTGGATATTGGGCGCTTCGTGGCGAGATGTTTGACTTGCCAGCAAGTGAAGGCGGAGCGCCGGTTTCTAGCGGGAAAACTTCAAAGCTTACCTATTCCCGTCTGGAAATAGGAGGATATATCTATGGATTCATCGTTGGCTTACCTCGCTCAACGGGGGGCCATAACGCAATCTGGGTGATTGTAGATCGCTTGACGAAGTCAGCGCACTTTTTGCCGATCCACACCGCCTGGGCGGGAGATAAATTGGCGCAGGTATATCTTGATGAGATAGTGAGGTTACATGAGGTACCGAAGTCAATTGTGTCGGATAGAGACCCCAAGTTTACTTCACACTTCTGGAAAAGCCTGCAGGAGACCCTTGGCACACGGCTCGACTTTAGTACTGCATTTCATCCCCAGACGGACGGGCAAACTGAAAGGACTATTCAGACTCTGGAGGACATGTTGCGAGCTTGTGTCATCGACTACAAGGGAGGCTGGTGTAAGTATCTGCCAATGGCCGAGTTCGCCTACAACAATAGCTATCATGCTAGTGTGGAGATGGCACAATTCGAGGCTCTTTTTGGGCGGAAGTGCCGATCTCCCATTTATTGGAGCGATGTGGGCGAGCGCACAGAGTTCGGCCCTGACGTGTTGCGGGAGGCGGAAGAGAAGGTCCGCCTTGCTCGCAAACGGTTACTCACGGCGCAGTCGCGACAGCAAAGCTATGCGGATAGACGCCGACGAGATTTGGAGTTCGCGGTGGGTGATCACGTTTTCTTGAAGGTCTCGCCTATGAAGGGCGTCAAACGATTTGGCGTTCGGGGCAAGCTAAGTCCCCGATACGTTGGCCCCTATGAAATCTTGGAGCGAATTGGGACGGTGGCTTATCGACTCGCGTTGCCGCCGAAGCTTGCGGATGTGCACAATGTATTTCACATCTCCAATCTTCGCAAATACATTCCTGATCCCGAGCACACAATGTTATATGAACCGCCGGAACTTCAGGAGGACCTGAGCTACGAGGAATTTCCGGTGGCAATTACCGCTCGTGAAGTGCGCAAGTTAAGAAATCGGGAAATTCCCTATGTCCGAGTCCGGTGGAGCAATCATGATGATCGCGAAGCCACCTGGGAGCTCGAGGAGGAGATGAAGGCGAATCACCCTCACTTGTTCGAGGATTAAATTAAGGTACGAGTTTGGAAACTGAAGTTTTAGTTAAGTCTTGCTGTATTGAGTTTGTTTTGAGGACGAAACTCTTTTAAGGTGGGGAGGATGTAAGGAAGTGAATCCTCGAAATCCGAGGATTAGACTTCCTTTGGAATCGACTGTTTGTCGAGTGTGTAGGCTTCGGAAAGTCCGAAGGTGATTATAATGCCTAAAGCGCATTAAGGAAAGGTCCACGGGAGCACCAGTGCAAAATCTGCACTAGAGCAGAAATGCTCTCGGGGACCGGTCCCTGGCAGGGAGGGACCGATCCCATCAGGCTGGGCTGCGGGGGTCCTTGATGAGACCGGTCCCTGGCAGTGAAGGACCGGTCCTCGAATGTCAGCTCAGCGAGAATAGCCGAAATTTGGCTAAGTCCCGAAAACCTAACTCTTCGGAACCGGTCTCTCGGACAAGGACCGGTCTCCCGGGAACTGGTCTCTCAGGCAAGGACCGGTTCCCGAACGCGAAACCCTTCTGCTCGAGATGGAAGGCTCTCGGGGACCGATCTCCCCGAGCTAGGACCGGTCCCTCACTGCGAAAATGCCCAGTGAGGGCTGATTCAGAGGATGAAAAGTTGAGGGGGCTATTTGCAAAATGGCCTTTAATAGAGGCTGGGGGACCCCTCTTCCTCTCATTTGCTCTGTATCTCTCTCTCACACTCTTTCCCTCTCTCTCTCTAGAAAGAAAAAGAAGGAGAAGAAGAAGGAGAGGAAGAAAAGGAAGGAAAAGAAGAAGAAGAAGGAGAAGACGAAGAAGAAGAAGAAGAAGAAGATCATCTTCTTCCCTCTCTCCTTCAAGCTAGGGCAAGCTTGGAGCTTGGTATAGAGGTAAGCTTCAAACCTATCTATGGTAGATTTCTTGAGATTGGGTTTTATTGCTTAGAATTGGTTCGAATGGAACCTAGAGGAGATAAATAGATGGTTCGGGCTCGCAATCGAAGCTCGCACCACGGATTTCTCCCTTATTGCTAACCTAGGGCACGGATTTGGGATTTTTGGAAATCTAGGGTTTTGATCTATTTTAATAGGTCGTAAACCAAATTGCTAGGTCTCGAAACGCATCGGCGGAGACGGTTCGTCGATCTGACGAACGAGAGCGGAGTTATCGCCAAAACGAGTACTTGAGGGCTCGCTTCGCCCCGAGGAGTTGAAGCGACGTGCAAAGACCGCAGCATCGAGTTTTCTACCGTCGCGACATCGCCAAGAGGTGGGTGGTGTCCATCCCGAAGCAATCGGGCTCCCTTTTATGTCTTAGTGTTTGAGATCTTGCATCCTGTATTCACATGCATGGTAGGATAGCGTGCATTGCCTTTCCTTATGCTTTCCTAGCTGATATCATATTATGCCTTAGTTGCTGGATATAGGGGATTGATGAGGATTGGGTCGAGACTTGTAATCCTATAGTGCAGCGGTAAAGGAATGATGCAATAGCTGAAATAAAGAACGAGTGGCATCTAGTTGTTATTAAACAAAGAACGAGTGGCATGTATGAGTTGTAGCGTATATGGAACCCATTGACTATGGTGACAGTAACCCTAGAGGATAGGGCACCCTTGAGGTGGGAGAATTGGATTATACTCATTGTCTGCTCCCAACTTGTGATGGTCGCTCCACACAAGTAGTGTGCTCCGCAGTCGGTCACGAGGGATAGCCTATGTGGGGTCCCGTGGGATAGGGATAGCCTATTTGGGGTCCCGAGGGATAGCCTATGTGGGGTCCCACAGACGGTCTCGGATTCGTAGTATCGAGACAGCTATATGAGTAGTAGGCGGATCCTTGAATGAGCCACGAGATTAATGAACAAGTAAATAGCTTTACTTCTTGGACATACGAAGAGCTAGTTGATTATCTATTTCATTGTGCATGCATCCAGTACATATATGATTCGGGCACAGAAGCATAGATTTACTATCTGTTTTCATAGCTTTCTATATCTATCTATTGGTTTATCTACTCGTGTCCACTTGGACCTAGTGGGGAGACCGGCGGAGTCGGCGGCCGAACCCACTGGGAACTATGGAAGATAGTTCTCACCCCACTCTTTTCAGGTTCGAGCTTGGGTGTCCCCGGCGAGCGCGAAGATCGTGGTAAGGGCTTAGCGCCCTAGTTGCATTAGCTACCTACCTTTTTGCATTAGCCCTACCTTGTATTTATGTTTGAGAGTAGATGTTGTATAGGGTGAGGTTGAGTGCTTGTATTTATATTTTGGAAGAATGTAAAAGATGGAATTAAATGTATTAAGTTGAATGGATGTAATAGATAGAACTTTCTCTCTTTATCTACTTGTATGTTTCATACTTGTATCTTGCTCTTGGTTGTTAGCATTGGTGGTGCTCCTTGTGATCGTGTATGTATGAATTTATTCCTAGGTAAATTCTTATACATGATCAGTGGTTAGCCTTGGGCGGACAGGGGAGGTCCTGTCCGTTCAGCATTAGTTCGACGCGCCCGGGCCGAACCAAATTGGTAGCGGTCCCGGGGAGTGACAATAGTGACACTTCTAAATATCGGTATGGGGTAAAAAAAGTGCTGCTGGCTAAATTATCGACACTTTTAAAAAGTATTGCTATATGTGGGGTCGCTAAGTATATAGTGACAGTTAAAGAATATCGGTATAACCTAAAAATAGTACATGTGCTGCTAATTTACCAACACTTATTTAAACATTTAGCAACCGCCGGAACTCTACCTCGTTGGCTGCGGTAGCGGAGGAGGAGGAAAGGGAAAGGCTCTTCGTCTAGAATTTCAGTTGATTAAGTGAGGGGAGAAGGGGAGATGGTAATCAATTATTTTTTTTTTTTTTTTTTCGTTTTTATTTGTAATCGGGCCGAATGGACTGGGTAGGATGGGTTGAGTAGAGTAATCTTTTATTTTTGGTTGGATTGAGTTTTATATTTAAGCATTAATAGATTTTTTTTTAAATTTTGGTATAAATAAAATACTTATATAAAAATATTTTAAATATGTATTTTTATAATCTAATTTTGTTACAGTATGAAGGCTATAATTGAAGGAGATATATAAAGTTGCGGGGCAAAAACCTAATAAATGTCGATACGAAGCTTTTGTTGCTAAGCCGGTTTGAATGGGTGCCAGCTTCGTAGTACAGCTAGAATTAGGTACGCCGTGTCGCAATAAAGTCAAAAGCTTATTTTGGCTTCTTCCTTCGGCGCCAGGACAACAAACTATTGATATTTGTTTGTCCAGGAACTCGGTTTCTACCCTTCAAATTATGAACAGTTAGTTTTTCGGCCAAAAAGTACACTAATTGAAGTTTGGCACATATTTTAGGTGTATGTCTTCGGAACCTTCTAAAGGTGTGTTGGGTTCGGATTATCCTGTCAGAATTACAAGTAATTTTATCGGTATTACTATATTTATATAATTCATCCAGTCTATATTCTTGTCAGTAGTATAGCATTACAAATGGTATAGAATTACACCGAAAATATTATCGAGCGAAAGGCGGGGCATCCTCCCGTATTACCGAAACGGATTATCATGCAAGTTTTATAAAATTACAAGTTTATCCCTCCAACTGTCCCAAATCCTTCTAATACATTAATTTAAATTTTTGAATATAAAATTTAAAATTTAAAATTTTTAAATTTAAAATTTAAAATTTAAATTTAAAATTTAAAATTTTGAAATTTCAAATTTCAAATCTATATTTTAAATTCTAAATTTAAATTTTAGATTTTAAATTTCAAATNATTTAAATTTCAAACCTATATTTTAAATTCTAAATTTTGATATTTAGATTTAAAATTTTTCTAATTTATATTTTAAATTAGAATATTAAGTTTTATACTTTTGCTTAGATTTTAAATTTTAAAAATTTTAGATTTTAAATTTGAATTCAAATTTTAAATTATTTTAAAATAAAATTTAATTAAAAAATATTATTTGTAAATATTAAAAAAATTTACCAAATATAACTAAGAGCAATTTTGAAATAGATTACGTTTTATTGTCACAATTACTGAATTTTATAATATGAGCCAAACATAATAATTCTATATATTTATTCTAATCCTAACATGTAATGTTATATAACACGAAACAAATGTGCTCTAAGGTGAAATTCTGACATCACCCTACCCATGCCAATAGTTCTGGCCCGAAAGCTAACTTAAGATGGGAGTATCGATAGTTAGAGACAAAGTTACGGCTCTAGTTTCAAAAAATAACGATATTAATATACCTTCGAAATTTCTATTGATTGATGTATGTACTGAATCTAATCTCAAACACATGGAGTGAATTAGTTTAAAGTGAGTTGCTAGATTGAACCCAGCTAATTTTGGTCGGTTCGATTCGATTTTGTAAGCAATTAAGTTTTGTTTGATTTTGGAAATTAAAAGCAAACAAAAAATAAATAAACAAGTTTAAATAATTTAGTGTACGTTATTGAATTTTTAAAATCGAACCGAACCGAGCAGAGCCGAACCAAACCGAACCGAACCAAACTGCTTTCATAAGTAATTCGGCTTGTTCCCGCTCTGAATACAGTTAAAAAATCGCAGCAAAGCGATCTGAGTAATTCGGCTTTTGCGTTATTGATTTGTGCTCAATTATAAATTCGGTAAACGAATGAATCTAGCTGGTTTGATTTGGCGTTGATCAGGAACTTGACCAAATGAAACAGAGAGAGGACACATAGGCATGGTGTTTTATGCAGGGGTCTCGATCACCAATGCGCACATCAAGGTGCTCATGGCATGTTTCATATATCTTTAATTAAGAAGCAAATAATAATAATAATAATAATAATAATAATAATAATAATAATGTTTCTCTTAAATGGTCACCCTTCAGCCGTCCTATTTCCCGCTATACCACCAACCTGGCACGCCCCTCGTTCGTGAAACTTGTTTTACACTCTTCGTTTGGTCGATTGCGCAAATCAATCTCGGTTAGGATGGACATAGGAGAGAGCATCGATCAGTTTAATTTTTTATTATTATGGGTTGGCGATTGAAGATGCAAAATTAAGTGGCTAATTCCTAATTTAATTTGGATCCATCCTTTCGCTTCTGAAATGAAATTCCCAAACCAATCAAATCAATCAAACTCCGGAGCCACGGGGAGGACAGCAGTACTGTTGGCCCACGCATGCAGCTGGGCCTCGATCGAGAGCAACACCTTAACAACCAAGCATCCATCCCGCACAAAAAACAACAACAATAGAGAGTAGTTACTTGTAGTTGTCCGAATTTATCTATCGTTCAATAATATTTCAACACCCTCGCAACGATTTAATTGCCAGTAGGGGTGGAAACGAGCCGAGCTCGAGCGAGCATATGTCAGCTCAAATTCAGCTTGAAATTAATTTCGAGCCTAAATCTAGGCTCAAGCTCGGCTTGAAATTAATTCGAGCCGAGCTCGAGCGAGCCTAATTTCGAGTCAAGCCGAGCTCGAGCTCTAAACGAGCCGATTGAAATTCTCGACATTATATATAAATAGTTTAATTTTTACATATCTTTATCTACAATTTGATGCAATATGTCTAATAGTTCAAAATACAAAATAATTGCAAGAAATGTGAGCGAGGGTGACTGCTTGACTGGGTGAGGGTCTGACGAACGAGAGAAGAGAGAGAAGAGGGGGGGGGGGGGGGAAATTAGAGATTTGAAATTTGAATGTTATCTATTTTAGGATTATGTGCCAACAGTAAAAATTTTGAAAGAGGAGGAATTCTACAACTTGTCACATTGCACGCACGTCATCAATAATAAGCCAATCACATTCCTTCCTTTTCAAACAAAAGTACAATAAAAATACTTTTTTACAATCATGATGGACATTATTCTTAAAAGGATTAATTTGATTGGTTTATTACGCCACGTCACTAATATACCCGTTGCATTCTTAGAATTTTTCCTGAAAGAGAGTGTATATGTAAATTAGTAGTTGGGCTCAATTGCACGGTATTACTTGTTGAGTTTATTTTATGGGCCAACAACAATGACCCAAATTAAATTAAAGTCTTATATATAATTAAATACATTATATTTATAAATATATATATATAATATATATATATATATATTATATATATATATTATATATATATATATATATAATATATATATAATATATATATAATATATATATAATTAGGCTGAATACTATTATAGTAAAACGCTCTTTTTGTATTCAAGTTTTTAACCCTTAGATGAAAAATTATTAAGTCAGGATGATATTAGTTGGTTAGAGTTGAGTGGTCCCCCTAGGGTTGAGTGGTTCCCACTGGGTTATATTATTTAATCCAATGGTTATAAATAACGAAAAGCGAGTTGATCCAAAGACTTAAAAAATGTAGCAACAATGAATTTTGCTACTAATAGTAGCCCATTCCAACTCTATATATATACAAGCCCGTAGGGGGACCACTCAACTCTAACCGACTAATATCATCTGAACCCCTACAATTTTCATCTAAGGCGTTAAAAAAACTGATTAGCAAAAAGAGCGTTTTACTGTTAATAGTATTCCAGCCTAATTCTATATATATTAATATATATATATATATATATAGAATTAGGCTACTATACTATCCATAGTACCGAGCTCCGGTACTATAGTGTTTGTTTTTTATCTTAGGGCATTTAAATCAACGATCCATACCGTTAAATATGATCTAGAGTATATGAAGTTCCTAGAAATAAAATTTTAGTTTTTTTCAATATCGTTTACTTAGTAAATAAATTATGTCAAAATGGACAGTGAAAATTGAATACTCTTTAAAATTTGAGCATAGGATATTTAAATTCAAGATCAAGAATATTTATCTTAATCTATATAGCTTAAAGTATTTTCTATCAAACTTTGAAGAAATTTAGATTCTTCTACACCGTTAAACTCCAAACTCGTCATAATAGCTATTGAAAATTGATATTTTTGAAATGGTTTGATCATAAAGTAAACTATGTCGAAAAAATATAAAATTTTATTTCTAAATATTTTAAATACCCTAGATCAGTTTTAACGGTGTGGATCGTTGATTTGAACGCTTGAAGATCGAAAACAACACTATAGTACCGGAGCTCCGCTACTATAGATAGTATAGTAGCCTAGCTCTCTCTCTCTCTCTCTCTCTCTCTCTCTCNAGTAAAAAGCCCGGCCGAATGTCCAGTCGCCACCACTCCGACTGCTCCCCACCACAGCCTCCCTTGGGAAATAATAATAACAGATAAAACTACACTGTAATTAATTCTCAAGTTTAATTTTGTACATACACTGGTTGCAGTTCGCCTACGATGCGCATCATATTTTACTAAATTAAATTTTTATTTTTATTTTTATTTTATATTTAAATAATTATTTGTAGCCTAAGTCTATTTATTAATTAATTTTTTTCTAACTTTAATTTATAATTTTCATATAATTTTAATTTAGTTATACTGTAATTACTTTTCGTATTTGCTTCATAATACACAATTTCTTTTAATGTGTCCCTAAATTTTAAAATTTTTAATTAATTCTAAACTTTAAATCAATGGTGTTGGCATTCGGTTAAATCGAATCGGGTGCGCCCATAATCTGGCTCGATCCGACGGATATTATGTTATCTAATTGGATTAGGATTAATCTCGCTTTCTCTCTTTTGTAAAGCTAATTAGAGATAAATTCTGTTCCGGTGTATGATGGCGCACGCGGACCCCGCGTAGGCCACGCAGGCCGTTCACGGGCCACGCGCAACACGCGGGCCAACCGCGCTGCGTGGGCCACGCGCGACATGCGGGCCAACTGCGCTGCGTGGGCCATGCGCGACACGCGGGCGGCGTGGGCCAAGCGCACCGCACGTAGGCTCCGCGCAAGCCGCTCGGGCCACGCGGACCACGCGCTGCACGCAGGCCGGGCAGGCCGCAGGCTTGCGGGCCACGCGCAGGCCGCGAGCTTGCGGGCCGACGACCCTTGCGGGCGGCGCACAGGCCACGAGCTTGCGGGCCGCACTGTCACGGGGTTAGCTTTTTCGCCTTGAAAATCCCCGGGTGGCGCTCAAGTATCGCACACCCGAGCCAGCCTTCTCGAGTCCTCTCCATGGACAAGACTCCCAGACTTAACAGCGGAATACCAATCCAAGCATTTTGCCAAGCTTGCTCCTCCGCGAGACTTACAGCCCGACCCTTCGCTTGTAATCGAACCCCTCGAGTTCCCAACGAGCAACCCCAATACCGAGGTTGGCCACCAGGCTAGGTACATCCTGTCTTGCCAACCGATCTCTCCTCGAGAGTGCTTTATAACCGAATGCCTTGTTGCCTCTGTCGCTAGCCCCAAGGACATTACAAGTTCTCCCCAACTTGTTCCATATGAGTATAGCCAAGCGTCTGGCCTCCCACGTGTTTCACTCCCGCGACTTAATCCACACGCCTCTAGTGTCGAGGTCCAGGCTTCGCGACATCGCATGCCACGAAGGGCACTCATAACCAGAAGTTCCTCACCATCGTGTCTCATGCGCCTGACAACGTCCATGGCCATACCGCATACGCGGCCTGCTCGCTCGGTCCAACGGTTTACCTCCGAAATGCCACCCAATTACACGCCACAAGCTCGCTTGTCCACAACATCAGCACCTCAGTGTGACACCCCGCACGTCCATGCTTTGCACTTCCGTGCTTCACATCCGACCCGTGCGGCCCTCGTGTCCTATCGCTCCTGACGAGGGAACCAACAAGTCCACACTGTGCTTCTAGACCGTCTCAACGACCCTCGCTTTGCCACGGCGCTCCGCGCCCTTGACTCCCATAGGTTCGCCTCATAAGACCCCATACAAACGAACCGGCCTCGCTCCGCATCGCTAGCCACTAGCCCTATCCTTGGCTTGGCCACGCCTGGCCGCTCACACCATTGGTCCAGTCTCTCAAGGTTCACTATACGGATACCGATACCGCTTGCCTCATTGGGTTCCGCCCCTCGAGTCTCGTAGGCCACCCACCTTACGAATTCTCCCTCGGCGTGCCTCCCTTTAGCGTTCCTATCGAGTCCCGCCTCCTTGGCCTTCGTGGGTGCCGCGCCCCATGAATCCCCGCTCGGCACACTTGCCTTCGCGAGCCTTGTCCTTTACGAAGGACCGTCCGTCGTTAGACTGTCCCTCATCCGCTCGTACGCTCCACTACAGAGATCCAAGCAGGCATAAGGTAGCGCAAGCGAACCTAGGGAGGAAGCCTCCCGATATTCCCCGCTTCCGTAATGTCGTCGACCTCTCGCGTCTCCGACATTACCCTAGGCCCGTGTCCCTTCAACCGTCCATTAACTGGCTACACGGAACGCTAGGCTTGGCTACTTTGCTAGCTAAGGGACGACCCATGTCCTATGGGTCGATGGGGGAGTCGCGGCCACTTACGAAGTGTCCACCACTCCTCTAATACCCTTACGAGGCATCCACTCCTTTGGCACCCCGGGGGTACAAAGGTGCTCACCGATGGGTACGTTTTCAAACCCCGCATGCGGCACCTATTTCCATGTCATGGCATGGGCCATTGCTAGGAAATTGCCTCCGTTGTTTTGACAGCGACTCCTACCTGACGGAACGCCTCAACTCCGCATCTCCATAACTTCGTCAACCCAAGTGCCTACCAAATATGGCCCCCAAAGGTGTCACGGTCGAGTCCCAGCGATCGACCCGTGACAGCACGGCCCTTGCGGGCCGCGCGGTACGCGCCCAGGCCACGCGGACGCGGGTTGCACGGGCCTCGCGGGCCGCGCGTGAGCTGCTCGGGCCAGCTCGCGCCAGCCGCGCAGGCCGACCCGCGAGCAGGCCCGTAGTCGCGACTTGCAGAAATTTTTTTTTTTGGTTTTTTCTTTTGTTTTTTGCACCATTTTTTTAATAAAATAAATAATTGATATATTATGCATAGTCAATGGTTCAAAATGCTTATGTGACATATTAGTATGCATTTAAATATAATAATACCTTTTATGATGTATAGATGTAACTTTTGGCATAATTTTTATGCATGTCTTATCAAGTGGGATTTTTTTCTTATTTTGGTAGAGTAAATTATATGCTTTTACTCCCAAATATTTTGTGCATCTTAATTAAATAATTAAAAAATTTTGATATATAGTGTGTGATGTAATTATGAGCATAGCGAAATTTTTCTTTACGCATGTATGATCTAATTTTTTAATTTATTTAATTAGAGATGCGGCAAAATTGAATACATGTATCATGTGCTAATTTTAAAATATCTTTTTCTGCGCATTGCATGAACTTAGTGAGATTTAATGGCCTCCAAGCAAATTGTTGCGAATTTAAACAAGGGCGAGAAATTGGACGGTGACAATTATGATATTTGGCACCGTAAAATTCAATATGTTCTCGCTGAGCAAGAGGTCCTGTAAAACTTGAGTAATAAAATAGACCAACCCACAGAGGGCACCAGTGCCCAGGCTCGCCGAGATATGGAAGCCTATAATAATTGGTTCAAAAAGGATCGCATTGCTCGCATCACGTTATTGAGCAGTATGCAGAATGATCTCTTGTGCGAGTGTGAGCAGTATCCGTGTAAGATACAGGAATTCCAAAATTACGAAGTAACGGTGGACATTTGGTTGGAAGACCATTTGAATGGTTCCGGTAAAGTTCCGGTGAGGTTCGGAAGCATTCAGGCGTTTTCGGTGCGCGTAGTCGTGAAAACGGGATCCGAAAGGTTATGGTAGACCATGGACTAAATCCAGCATTAGCATGGATGAAAAGATGATGTAAATACGCTCAAAAACATGTTTGGAGAGTCTCGGTTCGATTTGAAATGAATCGGATGCCTAACGACCAAAAACGAGCGAAAACGGAGTGAAAACGGAAGAAGGCTGAAATTTGGCTAAGTCCTAAAAATGCTGGAATTCTAGACCTACGAGGACCGGTCCCTCATTTGTATAAAGGACCGGTCCCTTATACAAAAAATGGTCCCGCGGGGGCAGTGCACTAAAATAGAAGTTGAGGGGGTTATTTGCATTTGTGGCATTATGAGAGTGTATAGGATGGTGTTATTTGATTTCTCTCTCTCCCTCACACCATTCTAACCCAAAATGGACTTCTCTCTCTCTCTTTCTCTAAACTCTCTCTCTCTCTCTCCAAGGAAGGCAAGAGGAGGAGAAAGTAGTGGAAAGGAAGCTTAGAGGAGAGCTCATCTTCTTCATTTTCCTCGTTGGACCATTAGAGCAAGCTTTGAGGTAAGCTTTGATGCTCTCTAATGGTAGACCTCTAGGGTTTCTGTCACGCCCCGCGACCAACCGCCAATTTGGACCGGGTCGCGGCGCCGACGACAGACCGCCGAACGGACAGGGGTTTCCCCTGTACGCGGACAGAGTCTCCCCTGTACGTTCTAGGCGTCGCAATCCAAACAATCAACGAATGTCCCAACTAGGAACGGATACCAATCCAGATTGCATAAGGAAGTATCAAATACATAGAACTAACTGCTATTACACGCATTCATTTTATACAATATTTCTCTTTTACATTTGCTTAACTTCCAAATTACAATCACATTATTACAACATTTAGTTTACAAGTTGGTACATTTTGATTCCTTGCCTTCTAGTCCCCTAAGCTAAACTGCCTCAGGGTACTGCTACCTCGGTCTCTGTGGTAGGGCGCTATCTACGAAGCTACGCCCTCGCCTCGCGCCGCCGCGCCCCACACGAACAACCTGAAAACACCCCAAAACCACGTGGGGTGAGAACCAACTCCATGGTTCCCAGTGGGTACGGCCACCCAAAGGAAAAGCTCGACCGATAGGTCCAAGGAGGCACTGCAACATGTTAGTTCAACAATATACAACAGATATATATATTCAATTGAAATACAATCACATTATTACAACATTTAGTTTACAAGTTGATACATTTTGATTCCTTGCCTTCTAGTCCCCTAAGCTAGACTGCCTCAGGGTACTGCTACCTCGGTCTCTGTGGTAGGGCGCTATCTACGAAGCTACGCCCTCGCCTCGCGCCGCCGCGCCCCACACGAACAACCTGAAAACACCCCAAAACCACGTGGGGTGAGAACCAACTCCATGGTTCCCAGTGGGTACGGCCACCCAAGGAAAAAACTCGACCGATAGGTCCGAGGAGGCACTGCAACATGTTAGTTCAACAATATACAACAGATATATATATTCAATTGAAATACATACCATGCCTCACGATATGCGATATGGAAATCATGCAACTCTATGCAACAACTAATAGATCAATTGATTCTACACTTTACTTGGCTACTATTAGCTCATTTCATCAACTCTAAGGTCCTATTACCTTAGGATCTCAACTCAGTCTACTGGCTTCTAAGGTCTCTATTACCTTAGCTCAAGCCTCTATCTCTATCTCATGAGAGTTCCTCTACCCTATCAAAGCTAACCACCGGACTCGGCTTTGAGTCAATTATCCGCGAATAGTCCGCGCACTGGCTGCTCATCAGCCTATCGCCCTCTCTCTGTCATAGCCTCCTAGCAGCGAAGTCGTCGCACACGCTAAGCACAGCTCAAGTCGCACGACTTGACCATCTGGCGGTGATCGCGTTGCTCTTACCCAGCGTGAGCTCGAGACCTGACACACCATCTGGCGGTGAACGAATCACACCTCACCCAACAACGGTACATGTCAAACTCAGCCACCTGGAGGCACCTACATCGTACTTACCCAGCATGGATTCAGTCTGCTATGGCGGTCTGATCCTCAAATGGCTTAACCATCTGGCGGCAAAATCGTCGCACAAACGCCATGACAATGGTTCAAGCCCCGGGCGGTGATCTCCATATGATCGCCCCAAATCTACCCACGGTACCAAGCTCGGCGGCGAAGTCGTCGCACGAACGCCCTAGCCTGTACCAGGGACATCATAAGTCCTGGGATTCCGTAATCCACTTACCACAGGTCGAGGGTTCATAGCCAACCCTATACTGTCGACCTAACTCATCCTAGTGGCTATACCACTATACTCATCAACCTAGGTCCCAACACTCTAGGTTCTATATCCATGTCACTTAATCTAGTTACAATTGCTAGGTTCTTATCCTCTTAGCCTAGATGTCCATTTCTAGGTTTACTAGTTCGACCTAGGTTTACTAACACTAGGTTCGATGCCACACACCTAGATTGTTCGACTCTAGATTCACTTGTTTAACCTATGTTCTTTAACACTATGTTAGATGCCACTCGATCTACCTGACAACCTAGTTGTCCAATCGACTCCACTCGCACTAGAGTTATTATCTAGTTTATATGCATATATATATATATATATAATATATATTATATATATATCTATATATATATATATATTATATATTATATATATATATCTATATATATATATATATATATATATATATATATATATATATATATAGCATTCTTACTTGTCATGCTCATTATGCTGTCTACTTAGCATTTTCATCTATGCATTGTTGTTACCATGCATTCTTTACTTAGCCTTTACTTTATGCATATTTATTAATGCACCATTTAGTCTCGTCTACATGCATCAGACATAGAGGGCGACCTAGTCGCTTCGGTAAGCACAACCCATCTTAGTTAGTTTTCTGATTGCTTGTCGACAGTTGCAATCGGCCTCCCGCAGCACTCGGCACCCGTTTGGGCCCGATCTCACAGTTGCTCTCCAAGAGCGCGCCGCCTCGCTGTTTCAAGTGCTAACGGTCTTCGCCTTGCTGCTACGGTGCTCGGGACCCGATTTCACGATTTATGGACGTCTCCTCGGCCTCCCAGGCGGAAACGAAGCTCCAAGCGTCCGTTTCTTCAATATCTTCGCAACGGCTTGTCGGATTGCCGAACCGACCTCGCCAACGTGTTTCGTTACCTACAAATTAGGTTTACAAAGGGTCAAATGAGATCAAACTCATCTATTTACAAAAATCCCACTTGGGTGCCCTAGAATGCCATCACTACCAAATCCACCAAATCGATCTATGATTTGGGTATAATCTATCTAGATAGCATGCTAGGGTTCCATTCTAACCATTTCTAGGGTTTAAAACCCATTCCCAAGAAATCTACCATGAGAGGGCTCCAAGCTTACCTCTCAAAGAGCTCCAAGGGGAAGAAGAGGATGAAGAGGATGATGGTGACAATGATCCTCTTCTTCTCCTCCATCTTCTCATTCTTTTCCTCTTCTCTTTTCCTTTCTTTATTCTCCTTCTTCTCTTCTCTTCTTTTCCTTTTCTTCCGCACAATCAGAGCGAGAGAGAGAGAGATAGTGAGGGAGAGTGTGAGGAAGTGGGACAGAGAGAGAGAGAGATGCCCCACTCTAATACCCTCTCATATTGCCATTTTGCACATAAGCCCCTCCACTTTTCATCTCTTACACAGCCCTCACTGGGCGTTCTGCTCGCGGAGGGACCGGTCTCCCCAACCAGGGACCGGTCCCCGGGGCCTCCCCCTGCGGGCACGCGTTCGGGAACCGATCTCTCCCTGAGAGACCGGTCCTCGGGAGACCGGTTCCTCTCAGAGAGACCGGTTCCCGAGAGTTGAACTTTCGGGACTTCGCCGATTTTCGGCCATTCTCGCGGGTGTCGCAGGCTGGGACCGGTCCCTCCTCTGCCAGGGACCGGTTGCATCAGCAACCCCGCAGCCTTCAGCTGATGGGACCGGTCTCTCACCTCCAGAGACCGGTCCCCGAGAGCAACCTCAGCCAAAAAATGCAGATTGCATTATTTGCTCTCGCGGACTCCATTCCAATGCACTTCTCGATTTTCGTGCATCCTCAGCTTTTCCAAAGCTTATCCATTCGACCATTAGTCGATCCTGGACGAAATGCAACCCTTAGATTTCAAGAATTCACATTGTTACAGTTTCAATCTTAAGCTCTAGAAATGGATTAGATAGAATCCTAGCATGCTAAATAGATGTTAAATGCTTGAATCTAATGAGCTTATGGTGGATTCTTGCATAGTTGTGTTGCTAGGGCTCGAAAATGGGGTTTTTGTAAACCTAAGGGTTTGATCTCAATTGACCCTCCGTAAATCTAATTGCTAGGTATTCTGACGCGTTGGCGAAGTCGGTTTGGCGATTCATCGACCCGGTGCAAAGATATTGAAGAAACTGACGATTTGTCTTCGTTTCCGCCTGGAGGGCCAAGGCGACGTCCAAAAATCATGAGAACGGATCCCGAGCACTATGGCGACTAACTGTAGACCTATAATTTTCGAGGTCGTGATTCAGCGCACGGTTGGAGTGCGATTGAAAGAACGGGCCGAGCCGGGCGACGGGTGCCGCGGGAGGCCGATTGCAAATGATTACAAGCAATCGAAAAGCGAGTTTAGGTGAGTTGTGTGCCCACCGAAGCGACTAGGCTGCCTCTATGTCTAAGAGTAATGTTACTATTGATGCATGAATCTTATTATGTTTGATGTTTAATGCCTACCAATGAGATATGTATGTCGATACATTGAGGAAAATGCTAGATAATTGCACAATGGCATGATGTTAGGAGAATGCATGATTATTATATATGCATGTGAACTGGATCAATAACTCTAGAGTGAGTAGAGAACTCGACATTGGGAAAAAGATCTATGAAATACTCGATTGGACAACTAGGATGTAAAGTAGATCGAGTAGCATCAAACCTAGTGTTAGTAAACATAGGTCGGACATGGATGACATATGAACCTAGTGATGATAAACATAGGTTGACATCGAATCTAGTGTTGTTGAACCTAGGAAGAATCATGAGTGGCATCGAACCTAGTGTTAAAGAACATAGGTTGTAGATTAAACCTAGGGTTAAGTGAACCTAGGTTATGTGATAAAGGCATTGAACCTAGAGTCAGTTGGACCTAGGGGGGAAAGGACGCCGGACCTAGATAGGTCGATACTATAGGGTTTGAGACCAACCCTTGAGTTATGTGAAGTGGATTCTGGAATGCCTAGTGATGTGGCCACAAAAGAAGTGGTGGAAACTTGTAGCAGGATACAAGAGATGGCAAGCGAATCATAACTGCAGGTATGTGTGGTTCTCCTCGCCTGGCAGTGATTCAACGGGTATGTGTGGTTCTCCTCGCCCGGGATGCCATAAGTATAAGCTTGAAATGGGTGTGTGTGGTTCTCCTCGCCCATTTAGCTTATTGGATGATGCCGCCTGGATTGACTTGAACCATTGCTCGGTAAGAGCGATTTGTAATCCGCCAGATGGCTGAGTCGTGACCTGAACCATTGTTGGGTGAGATGCGATGAGTTCGCCGCCAGATGACTAAGTCATGACTTGAACCATTGTTGGGTGAGATGCGATGAGTTCGCCGCCAGATGACTAAGTCATGACTTGAACCATTGTTGGGTGAGATGCGATGAGTTCGCCGCCAGATGGCTAAGTCATGACTTGAGTCGTTGTTGGGTGAGATGCGATGAGTTCGCCGCCAGATGGCTAAGTCATGACTTAAGTCATTGCTGGGTAAGGGCGATGCGTTCGCCGCCAGATGGCTAAGTCAAGTGGTGCGGTGGGCTGTGACCAGCCAGGCTGAGGTGCAGCCAGTGCGCGGACTATCCGCAGATGATTGACTCAAGGCCGAGTCGGGTGATTAGCTTGATTAGGTTAATGAAAACCTTAAAGGCTAGTGACAATGGCAAGATCTAAGGCGGTAGAGACCTTAGATGCTAGTTGGACTCGAGCTATGGAACTAAGGTAATAGAAACCTTAGAGCTAGATGATATGAGCTATAGCAGGATTGAAAGTAGGATCAGTTGCTATAGCAGGATTGAAAGTAGGATCAGTTGATCTACTAGTGGTTTATACAGTTGCATAGTTGCAAGATTTCATATTGCATATCGTGAGGCATGTTATCTGTTAGTTGCATAATTATATGATGATATATATACCTGTAGATGTTTTTGGACTAACATGATTGCAGTGCCTCCTTGGACCTACTGGTCGAGCTTTTCCTTGGGTGGCTGTACCCACTGGGAACTATAGAGTTAGTTCTCACTCCACGTTGTTTTGGGGTGTTACATGTCACGCCCCGGGACTGGCGGAGGCCCTCCCAGTAGCGTGCCCAGACCCGCCATATGTCTACACATATAAGGCGTCTACACTAAAAGCGGAAGTAAAAGCAGGAGATAGAACAAATAAAAGTAGCGAAATAACTAGCAACTACTGATATCAGAGCAAGTAAAGTTCTATCATCTACACCAAAGTAAAAAAAATAAAGCTANGGGGACCGGTCTCGCCCGCCAGGGACCGGTTGCCTCAGGGCTGCCGCAACACTGCTCACTGGGGGACCGGTCTCTCCTTCCAGGGACCGGTCCCCGAGAGTAAAAACTCTCAGGACTAAACCAAAACTCAGGTTTTCGAACTTTTTAGGTCGGAAAACATTCTACGACCCTCCACTAAGTGTGGAAAAGCTCGAAACACATCCAAACACTTGAACCTCGCAATTTGCAAAGGTCCAGTGTATTACATTACAGGTTCGCATATGAGTGGTGCGGCGGTGCGAGGCAAAGGCGTAGCTCCATAGATAGCGCCCTACCCCAGAGACCAGAGATAGCGGTACCCCGAATCGGCATAGCCTAGGGGTAGAGGGAAATGAAAAGAAAAAGATGTACTAAACTTGTAATAATCGGATTGCATTAGGATGAAAATGAATTGTAATATAATCAAGTTGTATTATGTGTAACTTGAGGATGAATGCTTGTAATAGCAAGTAGTTTTATGTTTTTGATACTTCGTTATGCAATCCTTGATTGAAATGTGTTCCTCGGTGGAACTTTGTACATTGTATTGATTGCGACGCCTAGAATGTACAGGAAAAACTCTGTCCGTTCGGCGGTCTGTTGGCGTGCCCGAATCCGACCAAAGAGGCGGGCTCGGGGCGTGACAATCCGACTGCGTATGACATATGAAAGGCTCTCAAAGCAAAATTTGGCGCAACTTCGGCTACAAGATTGCGCAGTCTGACTATGCGGTTGGACAATTATAAGAAGCGTACCAATCAGACTATAAAACAGCACGTGAGAACAATGTCAAACATGATTCGCGAGTTAAAGTCGGCTAGCGGCACCTTGACTGATGAGCAGCAGATCCAAGCTACGATTCGCTCTCTTCCCAATTCGTGGGAACATATGCGAGTAAATTTGACCCATAATGAAAATATCAAAACTTTTGAGAATGTTGCGCGGCATCTGGAGTTGGAGGAGGAGCGCCTTGAGGCTGTTAAAACTCCACTGCCAATGCTGCTGAGTCAAACTTTCGTAGGACATCTGGGTTCAAGCGAAAGAGGACTACTGGGGCTCAAAATCGTAGCGGATCCACGCCTAAGAACACGAAGAGCACTAAGCAAACGAGGTGTCACGCCTCGTGGCCGATTTTAAATGCCTTTTTAAAATCCATTACCATTTTGAAACAGAGTTGTAGAAGACGTGCCAATTTTCTTTTTTTCAACCTGGCCCACGTGACGTACATATCCGCCAAAAATACAAAGTTCCTCTGTCCACTCGGACAGAGTCTCCTTTGTATTTGCACGGCGTACCAACTATACAACAGGATCTCAACCGCAACCTACATTTACCAATCAACAACCAATTCATGATATGCATTTCCATACACCTAACGATCCTTAGAGATGATGCATGCCTATAAGCACTCCTTAGGCGCTGGATGATGTAATGCACAATACAACAAACATCTTATTTAAAAGTGCTCTCCACACGAAAGCTTTTGTTTTTAAACTCTAATTCATTCATTCATGAAAACCATTTGAAAACCTTTTTAAAACTGTTTCCCACACGAAAACTCTATTTTAAAAATCAACTACCTTGAGGGGTAGAAAACCACGATGCGTAAATATGTATAAATACACAAATCCGAGAACTGAATATCCATAAAAGCAAAACCAGTGATCCACAAAATCTCTAATCATGCATAACAAAAATCACAAACATTCAAACATCTAACTCAACCATTTATTATTAACAACTACTAAATGCGGTAAGAAATATAACCAGGGTGACGGTCGCTACTGTCGACTAGCTAGATCATCCTCCCATCGAGCCCAAATACCAACTCCTCGTTTAAGTCACTTGGGGGGAATGGGGGGTGAGAAACCACAACGATGGTTTCCCAATAAGCACGGCAGAGCCACGAAGGCAAGCTGTAATCACCGGAAACACAAGGAGATAGAACAACAGATATGAACATGATGTGATATAAGAGCAACTACAGTAGTAATAGAAACAGGATAATAATTGAGCAAGAATGAAACTACTACTGTAAAAAAAACTCAACTGAACGGATGCCTCAAGGGTAAATAGTCCACGGCCGCCGCCGCGGCCGAACCGTGCCAAATTGGTAGTGGATTCGGGGCGGGGCGTGACAGTCTTTTGTGGTATCAGAGCAATAAGAGCAAGTAAAGAGAGTCTAGGATAACCTAGGAGACCCTTGGTTGGAACGCCCTAAGGTTATAGGTGCGTGAGTGGAACGTGAATGTAACACACTGGACCTTCGCAAATTGCGAGGTTCGAGTGTTTGATCTGTGTGTCGAGCTTTTTCAGACTTTCTGGAAGGTCGTAGACAGTGTTCCGACCTATGGCTCGCATCCTGAGAATTGTGGTTTTAAGCTTGGTACCAAAATCCAAAATTGGATTCACTGGACAGCTCTCGGGTTAGCCTCAGCAGGGTGCTGTACCGGTACAAGGTTGATGGCTGTACCGGTACAGGGCTGATGGTTGTACCAGTACAAGGCTGATCTTGTACCGGTACAAGGGAAGTTTCCAGCAGACCCGCAGCTCGGGTTTGGCAGTTTCGTGGGCCTTGTACCGGTATAAAGGCCCGTGTACCGGTACAAGGTGGTAGATTTTGAGCAGTTTGAACTGCAGGGGGCTTTTTGCGTTTGTAGCACTTCTATAAGTGCACCCCACGCCCCTTAGGGCCTTCCCTGTGCTGAGACCAGCAGGAGTTGAGGTAGGAGGAGCTCTCTCTCCCTTCCTTTGTATTTTTCCTCCTTTTTCTTGGTTTTTATTGGGTTTTCTCTCCTCTATTGCATCTTGGTGGCTTCTCCACCATTGTTGATGGCTTAGAGCTTGGAGAGGAGCTAGTGGCTGCGGAGATCTTCAACATCACTTGGATTAGAGCTAAGTTTGGAGCTTCTTGAGAGGTTAGAGACTCGATTTCTCCCTTTGATCCTTGATTTGAGGTTTTTGTGAGATCAAACCCTAGAAATGGAAATTTAGGGTTTATTTGGGTATTTTCGTTTTAGGGCATTTGAGGCTTGATTCCTTGAATTAGAACCTTCCTCTAGATTGGATTGGAAGGGTTCTAACCTCCTTTTTGAGCTTGTGAAGAGATTTTCCATAAGAGGTGAGTTTTTGCCCTTAGTATGAGATGGTTAATGTTTGAGCTATTGATTGTTCGTTTCATTCGAGTAACGCTTGTTCCTACATCCTTAGGGTATTAGGAGACTAGAGGACACCCTCGTTGGAGCAAACGAGGAGTTTCGTTGTCATCGGTGGGTTTGGCTTCTTTGAAATGGGAGGAAATTCCTCCTATGCGGTTAAATGCTTTCATTTACCATAAGTTCATGCATATTCATGTTTAGTAGCATTTATGAGAATTTTTGAATGCTTAGAACTCATATGTTATGCATCAAGAAAATTTACTCTATATAGTAGAGAGAGACAATGTGCTTTGTTAATATGCATGCGGCGAACATTCTATGAGATGGTAGGAAATCAAGTTTCTTGCTTCGATTTTGACTACAATTATAAGTGCTTGAACTTAATATCCATGTTGGGACAAAATGAGCCATAGCGTCATAAAGAGGCACTTGGCCGAGAGAATTATTAAACTGCAGCATAGAGGCTTGATAATAGGCCACGTTGACATGAACTATATTCCATATTTAAGATATGATGAAATAGTGACTTGGCCACGATGACATTTACTATATTCCATGTTTGAGACATGACGACCTAGAGATAGGCCTATGAGATTGGTGACATATTCCATGTTATTAGACACGAGGGCTTAGTACTTGTGACAGATCGTTTGACTACTTGCCATTGTGCTCATTCGCACATGCTTGTGAGGGTCGCTCCCTACAAGCCGGCACTCCGGAGATAGCCATCGCGATTCGTATTCGCCGTGCGGGATTGGGCGCCGAAGTGGATTGCCGTGGGCCAGGCTCATTTCT
Organism: Ananas comosus; assembly: GCF_001540865.1. Lineage (NCBI taxonomy): Eukaryota > Viridiplantae > Streptophyta > Magnoliopsida > Poales > Bromeliaceae > Ananas > Ananas comosus. The sequence continues at coordinate 15,922 of NW_017893254.1, read as the reverse complement.
AGGGTGGGGATGATGACTACCACGGGGCCATTAGGCTCGGCACCGGCCAGACAGCCTACGGGTGGGTCTCAGGGCCTTAGACAACCTTCGGGTGGGTCTCTTCATATTTGACTTTGAGCATTTACTATGACATATGGACAGATGATGACTTAGTGTACTGACTGGAATTTGACTGGAATTTGACTAGAATAGTAAGTTGCATTCACTATCATGTTGTAGTAAGTTGCATTCTACTTACCTTTCGCTTTCATACGTTCATAGACACTGACCCTTTCCTTGTAGTTTGGGCCTTGTGGTGTATTCACTGAAGTCAGTAATTGCCCACTGGGAACTATTTTTAATCGTTCTCATGCCCCTGTTTTATGGTTTACTTTTCAGAGCCTTCTGCACCGGCGGAGGCACGGGATCGCGGCAAGGGGATCGTATAGCTAGCTAGCGAGAAGCGGTTCTTTGCCTAGGTGGTTCGCTCTTTCTTTTTGTAGTTGAGAGAGTGAGAGGTTTTGTATCCATGTATAGAGACCACCTATGTATCTACTTTTAGCACTTGTTATGGGATTCCTTTTGTACTTACTCTATGTTTTTATTTAGTGGACTTTCAGCTTTATGTCCTTTTTCTTGTTGTAGAACTTAGTATTATATTATGCTCTGATACTCCTAGTTGCCTTTTATTACCGCTTTATTTATTGTTTTATCTGTCGAAAATTTGTAGACGCCTTATATGTTTTAGACGTATGGCGGGTCTGGACACGCGCCGGGTAGGCTTCCGCTGAGCCCCGGGGCGTGACAAGGATCAAGTTCATTTGGAATGAGCGTGCGAGAGAAGCTTCCACAGAGTTAGCAACGATTGACTACCGCCCCGATCCTTTGACCATCTACCAGTAAGCTGGAGCAGGGTAATGTGGTTTATAGTGATGCTTCACTTAATGGTTTGGCCTGTGTATTGATAAGGATGGCAAGGTGATCAGCGTATGCTTTTCTCGCCACCTAACAAGAGTATGAAAAGAACTATACCCTGACGCATGTATTTGGAGTTGGCGCCTGTAGTTTTGCAGTTGAAGCTATGGCGCCACTGATCTTTATGGCGAGCGTGTGAAGTGTACACGGATCTACAAAAGCATTGAAATACTTATTCACGTCAAGCAAAGGAGTGAACTGAGACAGCGTAGAGGTTGAGCTACTCAGGATTACGATCTTACTGAATTCTACCTACCTCCCGGGCAAGGCTAACGTGTGTGCGGATGGCTAAGTAAGAAATCGATAGGATAAACTTAGCGATTGCATGTTTGTGACTCAACCGCCAGTTGATCGAGCTAGATGAGTGCGATTGAGCTGGAGGTAGTGACTGCCAGACAACACCCCTTGAGGTTGATTGACTTGTAGTAGTGCAATACTACCTTGCTGGATGAATAAAGAAAAGCACAGTTCCGATTGGGATTGATAAAAGATTAGAAAGAAAATGGTCGATGTTGCACCGGCGAATTCCTGTGTGGACGACCGAGTTGTTGTTGCGGCTTTCGAGCGAAACTATGTGTTTCCGGCGGATTCGGGAATTAACAAGAAGACATTTTCAAGAAGCGCACGCGGAGCGCCTATGCTATACATCCGGCGTGGCACAAGATGTATTAAGACTTAAAGTTGCTCTATTGGTCGCCTGGGAGAAAAGGATGATTGGCTTAGACGTTTGTCGCTAGAATGCTTAAGACTTGCCAACAAGTGAAGGAGAGCAGCTCGAGTTCCGCGGGAAGCTTCAAGATGTTTGCCAATTCCCAGTTGGAAGTGGCGAGAAGATCAACTATGACTTCGTGACAGGATTTGCCTCCGCTGCAAGGCCGTGGCATATGCATTTGGGTGTCGGGATTGGTTGACTGTGACGCAAACTGGACCTCGCAAATTGTGGGTCTGAGTGATTAATTGTGTTTCCGAGGCTTTTCCACAGAACTTTCTGTGTCGTGACAGTGTTCCGACCTATGTTCGATCCGAGAATTGTGGTTTAGAAGCAGTGTTTACCAAAATCCAAAAAGTTGGCTTTTTGGCAGCTCTTCGGGTAGCCTTTCAGCATGGGGGGGGGCTTGTGTATACCGTACGGGCTTGGTGGCTGTACCGGTATGGGGTGATGGCTGTACGGTACGGGACCGCGTACCTGGTAACAGACGATTTTGAGCAAGCAAACCGCGAGGCTCGGGTTTGGTCCATCTTCGTGGTTGTGTCCGGTACATCAAACCCCGTGTACCGTACCAGTACAGATTTTGGCTGTTTGTTGGTGCGGGTGTTTTTTGCAATTGTTGGCATAACGCCTATATAGTACCCAGCGCCCCATCGGCTGCTCTTTGGCCCTAGAACAGGAGATAAGGTGAGGAACTTCTCCCCTGTTGATTTCTTCTCTTTTTTTTATTGGATTTTGGTTGGTTTTGATCTCTCCATTCTCTTCCAACACTTGCCTTTTGTTGGTTTCCACCATTGTTTGAATGGCTTGGAGCTAGAGAGGAGCTTGTTTGAGAGAGATCTTCAATCTACCACTTGGCTTGTGACTTGGTTTGGGATCGTCTTGTGAGGTGAGGTAAACTCATGATCTCTCCTTAGAGCATGTTTTGGTAGTTTTTCCTCTTTGGAAACCCTAGATTTTGAATTCTAGGGCTAAGTTATTTGGGGATTTTCGTATTTGAAGGGCTTTGAACCAAAATTGATGGCGTTTTTAGAAGCCTTTTTAGGTTTGATTGGAAAGAGCTCTACTCATTTGGCAGTTTGAGAGAGGTTCCTTCGCAATCGGTGAGTTTTTCTTCAACCTCTAGCCCGAAATGGTTAAATCGAATTGACGGCGCCAATTCCGTTATTCGTTTTGTTTGGGTAAACACGTTGTTCCTACATCCTTCAGGGTACTAGGATACTAGTGGACACTTTCAATTCGGGAAAGCGAAGATTCGAAAAATTTGTGGGTTGGCTTCGTGACATGGGAGCGAAATGGCCCATATCCTTTTACTTGTTGTAAAATAATTGTTTAATTCATTTCTATGCTAAATAAAATTTATATGAATTTTAGAGCACTTAAAAGGCATGCCTTGTGTATTTAAAATTTCAACTAATATAGTAAGAGGCTGATATGAGTAGAATGCATGCATGGTGGGGAACAAGTGTTTAATGTTGCAAGTGGAAAATACATCACTTTATGAAGGATTATTGATTTGAAATATGTAACGTTGGAGACATAGTGCCATGCTCTGACATAGAGAACAAGAGTGTCATCAAAGGGCATTTGAAATTAGTAAAACTAATGAAACTGCAACTAGAGAACATATTGATGAGCCACTACTTATCCGCTACATTCCCATGTTAGAGACATGATGACATAGGATAGGCCGTTGAGATAACTTGACACATTCCATGTTATTCTAGACAATGATGGACTTGGTACTTGCGACAGATCGTTTGGCCTACTTGCCATTGTGCTCATGTCGCACATCTTGTGAGGGTCGCTCCATACAAGTCGCACCTCCGGAGATAGCCATCGCGATCTCATATTCGCCAGTGCCGGATTTGGGCCGAAGTGGATTTGCCGTGGACAGGCTCAGTCCTAGGGTGGGGATGATGAATACCACGGGGGCCATTAGGCCTCGCATTGGCCAGACAGCTACGGTGGGTCTCAGGCGGCCTATAGACAGGCCTTCGGGTGGGTCTCTTCCAGAGTTGACTTTGAGTATTCACTAATGACAGTGGACAGATGATGACTTAGTTACGTACTTGGACATTGATAGAATAGTCACAACGAAACTTTACTATTTCGCATTTGTGAACATATGATAGTTGGAGACTTTTACTTCATGCATAGTTCTTCATACTTATGCTATTTATGGCTAAGTAGAGATATCATGTTTGACGGTAAAGTTACATTTGTTACTTACCTTTCGCATTTTCTACGATTTATAGCACTGACAGTCCTTTTGTAACTTTGGGCCTTTTTGGTGCATTCACTCTGAAGCATAATTGCCGGCCACTGGGAAACTATTTTTCAATAGTTCTCACGCCCTACCCATTTTATGGTTACTTTTCAGAGCCTTCGCGGCACCGGCGATCGCACGGGATCGGCGGTGCAGAGGTGGATCGCTTAGCTAGCTAGCCGACGGAAGACGTACTGTTGGCCGTAGGTGGTTTACTTCTTTCTTTGTAGTTGAGCAGAGTGAGAGGTTTTTCGTATCCATCTATAGAGAGCGCCCACCTATGTATCACTATACGACTTTGTATCTGGGATTTCTTGTATCACTTATGTTTTATTTAGTGGATTACAGTTTTATCCTTATCCCTTGTGCAGAAGTGCATTTAGACATTTATATATGCTCTGATACTCTAATGTCTTTTATATTGGCTTTTTATTCATTGTTGTTTTTAAGATCGTCTTATATGTTTTAAGACGTATGGGGGTCGGCAACGTCCGGACTGGGCTTTTCGCAGCTGTCCTGGGCGTGACATTGACGAAAGTCGGCGCACATTCGGCCTATTCATGACTATATGGAGCCGAGAGAAGCTCGCACAAGTGTAACCTTGAATGAGATGTGCGACTTCATGGAGTGCCTACATCTATTGTTTCGGATCGAGACACCTGCTTTGTGTCTCACTTTTGAGGAGTCCGCAGGACGCTCTTAGCACATCGATTAATATTTTAGCACAGCTTCCACCCGCAGAGTGATGGACAGTCGGAGCGCACTATTTCATTCGACTTAGAGGATTATGATCCGGGCTTGTGTGTATAGACTCCAGGGAGGAATGGTCGGCACATCTACCTATGGCGGAGTTTGCTTATAAGCAACCAGTTATCACAGCAAGCATTCAGATGGCGGGCCCATTCGAAGCACTTTAAGGACGGAAGTGTAGATCGCCGCTATCATGGAGTGAAGTTGGCGAGAGACTAGCTTTAGGCTGATGTCTCCACGGAAAGCTGAGACAAGGTTCGTGATGCTCGGGAGCGTCTTATGGCGGCGCAGATGTAGATCAGAGGAGCTACGGCTATCGACGGATCGAAACTTGGAGTTCTAAAGTGGAGACGAATGTTTTCTTGAAGGTCTCGCCGACTAGAGGGATAAAGAGATTTGGGATTCGGCGGAAAGTTGAGCCCCCGTTTCATTGGATCCATATGAGATTTTAGAGGCCGTGTAGGCCCGGTAGCGGTATAGACTTGCTCTACACCGAACCTATCGGGTGTGCAATGAACGTCTTTCATGTATCGGTCCTTCGAAAGTACATCTTCAACCCGACTGCATGTTTGATGCTACACCTTTGGAGTTGCGGGAGGACCTGAGCTTCGAGACACCTTTGAAGATTTGGCTCGCGAGGTGAAACAGATTGCGGAACCCGTGAGATTCCTACGTGACAGGTGCATTTGGGGCAACCACGACGAGCGCGGGCACTTAGGAGTTTGGAGGAGCGGCACTACGGGAGGCGCTATCGCATTCTTTCAGATGGGATACTGGAGTACCTTGCTTGATTTGAGTTTCGCGGAGCGAAACTCCTTTTAGGAGGGCAGGAATGTAACACACTGGACACTTTGGCAAAATTGCGAGTTCCGAGTGTTTGACTGTGTTGTCGAGTTTTTCAGACTTTCTGGAAGGTCGAGACAGTGTTCCGACTAAGCGGCTCGCATCGAGAAATTGTGGTTTTAAAGTTTGGTCAAATCCAAAAATTAGATTCCTTGGATCAGCTCTTCGGCCGCGCCCAGTTCTTCGCGTGCGGCGCCTGCGGCCGTACCCCAGGAGGAGGTTTTGGCGGCACCACCTGTGCAGAGGCCTCCGGTTGGAGCTGCTTTTCCTACGTTGGTGGAGGGGGCGGAGCGAGACAGACTGATGGAGCGCCTCAATGAGTTCAGGAGGTGCAGTCCCCGAGTCTTCGATGGCGAGAAGGTCGACCACTGGATTGTGGAGAAGTGGTTGATGCATATGGAGAAGCTCTTCCGCGACACCTTCGTGGAGGAGAGGGATCGAGTTTGGCTCGCCACCCACCACTTGGACGGCGAGGCCTACTGCTGGTGGTTGGATTTTCAGGAGCACCCCAGCACTGACTTGGCGGCTATCACTTGGATGAGGTTCAAGGAGCTTCTGTTGGCGCACTACTTCCCGACTAGCGTCAAGCGGAAGATGGAGCAGGATCTGCGCAACTTGCGCCAAGGTGACCGGACTGTAGCCAAGTACGAGCGAGAGTTTTCTCGGCTGTATTGCATGCCTTTCGTCATGCGGGACGACGAGGACAAGGCCCGCATCTTCGAGCGAGGATTGAGACCGTCTATTTTCCGGTTTGTGCAATCCTCTAACCTCCAAACCTACCGGGAGGTGGTGGATCGCGCGCTCATTGTGGAGAGTGGCGTGGCGAATGTCCAGGAGCAGTGTGAGGCTAGGGACAAAGGTAAGGCCAAGAGGCCTGCGGCTGAGGGTGCGAGTCAGACGCACTCTAGGAGGCCGCCGAAACACCCGAGGAGCCAGCAGCGTGGACGCGGCTCAGCAGCGCATCGAGGAGGATCCGATCGGCGCCGGCCTTCCCCGTGTGTGATCTGTGGTGGCCCCCATTACCCACCGCAGTGTCCACAGCGGCCGGGCAGGTGCTTCCAGTGTGGCTAGGAGGGCCACGTCCGTACTGAGTGCCCGAGAGGCTCTTCACCGGCACCGTCGACTGCATCGGCACCGACCCTATCAGCCGTCAGCCACGGGACTCCGTCGACACAGTACCAGCCTGGGCGGCCACCCGTCCAGCGTCAGAGCGAGGGATCTCGATAGGCCCCGAGTGGGCGCATGTATGCCGCTCAGACCGAGGAGGCGGCAGCAGCCGAGGATGTGGTTGCAGGTATCATTTTACTTGATGGCATTAGAGTTCGTGCTTTATTTGATACCGATGCATCGCATTCGTTCATAGATCGGCTGTTTGCCGAGTTACATCGTATCCCATTGGTTCCTTTGTTGCATACGGGACATGTTGTTGTACCCGACCACGTTTTGGGTATTAGAGAGTATAGCCCCAGTTGCCCTGTGCGGGTAGGAGATTGGATTATGCCTATAGATTTGCTAGCTTTGCGCAAGCTGGGGGATTTTGACGTGGTCTTGGGCATGGATTGGTTGACCAAGTACTATGCCACGATTGATTGCAAGAATCGCACGGTTACTTTTAGAGAATCGGGGCAGACCGAGGTGGTATTTAGTGGATGTCGGAGTTCGCTATTTGCGACGACGATCAGCTCATCTCGAGCTAGGCAGCTGATCAACAGAGGTTGCGTAGCCTATTTGGCTAGTGTTGTGCTGAGGGGCGAGGATGACACCCCTAGGATCGAGGATATCCCGGTGGTGCGGGAGTTCCAGGATGTGTTTCCAGCTGAGCTACCGGGTATGCCTCCTGATAGGGAGATTGAGTTTGTGGTAGACCTCGTCTCTGGGACTACCCCAATCTCAAAGGCACCCTATAGGATGGCACCGGCAGAGCTGAGGGAGCTGAGGGCACAGTTGCAGGATTTGCTGGATAAAGGCTTCAGTCGACCGAGCGTTTCACCCTGGAGAGCACCCGTTCTGTTCGTCAAGAAAAAGGACGGATCACTTCGCCTTTGTGTGGATTATCGTGAACTCAATAAGGTCACGATCAAGAACAAGTATCCGTTGCCGAGGATCGACGACTTGTTTGATCAGCTTCAGGGATCGTGTGTGTATTCTAAGATAGACTTACAGTCGGGATACCACCAGTTAAAGATTAAGCCGAAGGACGTTTCAAAGACGGCTTTCAGGACACGGTATGGGCATTACGAGTTCACAGTTATGCCGTTTGGGCTTACTAATGCCCCGACAGCTTTTATGGATCTGATGAACCGTGTCTTTAAGCCTTACCTGGATAGGTTCGTCGTGGTGTTCATCGACGACATTTTGGTCTTCTCTCGAAGTGATGCAGATCACGAGGAGCATTTGAGAATTGTACTCCAAGTACTCCGGGAAAAGGAGCTTTATGCCAAGTTGAAGAAATGTGAATTTTGGTTTCGAGAGGTAGCCTTCCTTGGACACTTGATTTCTGGATCGGGTATAGCCGTGGATCCTAAGAAGATTGAAGCAATCAAGGATTGGCCGAGACCGACGAGCGTCACGGAGATACGGAGCTTCCTTGGATTGGCTGGTTACTACCGGAGATTCGTTGAGGGATTTGCAAGGTTATCTACTCCCCTCACGAGACTCACGCATAATGGAGTCAAGTTCATTTGGAATGATGCGTGCGAGAGAAGCTTCCAAGAGTTGAAGCAACGATTGACTACCGCCCCGATCTTGACCCTACCAGTAGCTGGAGCAGGGTATGTGGTTTATAGTGATGCTTCACTTAATGGTTTGGGCTGTGTATTGATACAGGATGGCAAGGTGATCGCGTATGTTTCTCCCCAACTGAAGGAGTATGAAAAGAACTACCCGACGCATGATTTGGAGTTGGCGGCCGTAGTTTTTGCATTGAAGCTATGGCGCCACTATCTTTATGGCGAGCGGTGTGAAGTGTACACGGATCACAAGAGCTTGAAATACTTATTCACTCAGAAGGAGTTGAACTTGAGACAGCGTAGATGGTTGGAGCTACTCAAGGATTACGATCCTACTATTCTCTACCACCCGGGCAAGGCTAACGTGGTGGCGGATGCGCTAAGTAGGAAATCGATGGAAAACTTAGCGATGCATGTTGTGACTCAACCGCAGTTGATCGAGCAGATGAAGCGATTGGAGCTGGAGGTAGTGACGCCTGACACACCCTTGAGGTTATGACTTTAGTAGTGCAACCTACCTTGCTGGATAGAATTAAAGAAAAGCAAGTCTCCGATTTGGGATTGAAAAAGATTAGAGGAAAAATGGTCGATGATTGCACCGGCGAATTCCATGTGGACGACCGAGGGTTGTTGCGCTTTCGAGGACGACTATGTGTTTCGACGGATTCGGGAATTAAAGAAGACATTCTTCAAGAAGCGCACCGGGCGCCCTATGCTATACATCCGGGTGGCACCAAGATGTATAAGGACTTAAAGTTGCTCTATTGGTGGCCTGGGATGAAAAAGGATATTGGCGAGTTTGTCGCTAGATGCTTAACTTGCCAACAAGTGAAGGTACAGCACCGAGTTCCCACGGGGAAGCTTCAGAGTTTGCCAATTCCAGTGTGGAAGTGGGAGAAGATCACCATGGACTTCGTGACAGGATTGCCTCGCTCGCAGGCCGGGCATAATGCTATTTGGGTGCTCGTGGATTGGTTGACGAAGTCGGCGCACTTCGTGCCTATTCATACTACTTGGACCGGAGAGAAGCTCGCACAAGTGTACCTTGATGAGATTGTGCGACTTCATGGAGTGCCTACATCTATTGTTTCGGATCGAGACACCTATTTTGTGTCTCACTTTTGGAGGAGTCTGCAGGACGCCTTAGGCACTCGATTAGATTTTAGTATGGCATTCCACCCGCAGAGTGATGGACAGTCGGAGCGCACTATTCAGACTTCAGAGGATATGCTCTGGGCTTGTGTGATAGACTTCCAGGGAGGATGGTCGCAGCATCTACCTATGGCGGAGTTTGCTTATAACAACAGTTATCAAGCAAGCATCAAGATGGCGCCTTTCGAAGCAGTTTATGGACGGAAGTGTAGATCGCCGCTTCATTGGAGTGAAGTTGGCAAGAGACTGGCTTTAGGCCCTGATGTGCTCCAGGAAGCTGAGGACAAGGTTCGAATTGCTTGGGAGTGTCATGTGGCGGCGCAGAGTAGACAGAGGAGCTACGCTGATCGACGGCGGCGAGACTTGGAGTTCCAAGTTGGAGACCATGTTTTCTTGAAGGTCTCGCCGACTAGAGGNTTGGCAAGAGACTGGCTTTAGGCCCTGATGTGCTCCAGGAAGCTGAGGACAAGGTTCGAATTGCTTGGGAGTGTCATGTGGCGGCGCAGAGTAGACAGAGGAGCTACGCTGATCGACGGCGGCGAGACTTGGAGTTCCAAGTTGGAGACCATGTTTTCTTGAAGGTCTCGCCGACTAGAGGGATAAAGAGATTTAGGATTCGAGGAAAGTTAAGCCCCCGTTTCATTGGACCGTATGAGATTTTGGAGCGTGTAGGCCCGGTAGCGTATAGACTTGCTCTACCACCGACCCTATCGGGTGTGCATAACGTCTTTCATGTATCGGTCATTCGAAAGTACATCTTCGACCCGACTCATGTATTGGATGCTACACCTATGGAGCTGCGGGAGGATTTGAGCTTTGAGGAGCAACCCTTGAGGATTTTGGCTCGTGAGGTGAAAAGATTGCGGAACCGTGAGATTCCCTACGTAAAGGTGCTTTGGAGCAACCACGACGAGCGCGAGGCCACTTGGCAAGTTAGAGAGCGCACTACGGGAGCGCTATCCCCATCTCTTTCAGATGGATACTTGAGTTACCTTGCTTGATTTGAGTTTCGCGGACGAAACTCCCTTTTAGGAGGGGAGAATGTAACACACTGGACCTTTGCAAATTGCGAGGTTCGAGTGTTTGATCTGTGTGTCGAGCTTTTTCAGACTTTCTGGAAGGTCGTAGACAGTGTTCCGACCTATGGCTCGCATCCCGAGAATTGTGGTTTTAAGCTTGGTACCAAAATCCAAAAATTGGATTCATTGGACAGCTCTCGGGTTAGCCTCAGCAGGGTGCTGTACCGGTACAAGGTTGATTGCTGTACCGGTACAGGGCTGATGGTTGTACCGGTACAAGGCTGGTCTTGTACCGGTACAAAGGCAGTTTCCAGCAGACCCGCAGCTCGGGTTTGGCAGTTTCGTGGGCCTTGTACCGGTACAAGGGCCCGTGTACCGGTACACAGTGCAGATTCTGAGCAGTTTGAACTGCAAGGGGCTTTTTGCGTTTGTAGCACTTCTATAAGTGCACCCCAAGCCCCTTAGGACCTCCCCTGTGCTGAGACCAGCAGGAGTTGAGGTAGAAGGAGCTCTCTCTCCCTTCCTTTGTATTTTTACTCCTTTTGCTTGGTTTTTATTGGATTTTCTCTCCTCTATTGCATCTTGGTGGCTTCTCCACCATTGTTGATGGCTTAGAGCTTGGAGAGGAGCTAGTGGCTGCGGAGATCTTCAACATCACTTGGATTGGAGCTAAGTTTGGAGCTTCTTGAGAGGTTAGAGACTCGATTTCTCCCTTTGATCCTTGATTTGAGGTTTTTGTGAGATCAAATCCTAGAAATGAAAATTTAGGGTTTATTTGGGTATTTTCGTTTTAGGGCATTTGAGGCTTGATTCCTTCAATTAGAACCTTCCTCTAGATTGGATTGGAAGGGTTCTAACCTCCTTTTTGAGCTTGTGAAGAGATTTTCCATAAGAGGTGAGTTTTTGCCCTTAGTATGAGATGGTTAATGTTTGAGCTATTGATTGTTCGTTTCATTCGAGTAACGCTTGTTCCTACATCCTTAGGGTATTAGGAGACTAGAGGACACCCTCGTTGGAGCAAACGAGGAGTTTCGTTGTCATCGGTGGGTTTGGCTTCTTTGAAATGGGAGGAAATTCCTCCTATGCGGTTAAATGCTTTCATTTACCATAAGTTCATGCATATTCATGTTTAGTAGCATTTATGAGAATTTTTGAATGCTTAGAACTCATATGTTATGCATCAAGAAAATTTACTCTATATAGTAGAGAGAGACAATGTGCTTTGTTAATATGCATGCGGCGAACATTCTATGAGATGGTAGGAAATCAAGTTTCTTGCTTCGATTTTGACTAGAATTATAAGTGCTTGAACTTAGTATCCATGTTGGGACAAAATGAGCCATAGTGTCATAAAGAGGCACTTGGCCGAGAGAATTATTAAACTGCAACATAGAGGCTTGATAATAGGCCACGTTGACATCAACTATATTCCATATTTAAGATATGATGAAATAGTGACTTGGCCACGATGACATTTTCTATATTCCATGTTTGAGACATGACGACCTAGAGATAGGCCTATGAGATTGGTGACATATTCCATGTTATTAGACACGAGGACTTGGTACTTGTGACAGATCGTTTGACTACTTGCCATTGTGCTCATTCGCACATGCTTGTGAGGGTCGCTCCCTACAAGCCGGCACTCCGGAGATAGCCATCGCGATTCATATTCGCCGTGCGGGATTGGGCGCCGAAGTGGATTGCCGTGGGCCAGGCTCATTCCTAGGGTGGGGATGATGACTACCACGGGGCCATTAGGCTTGGTACCGGCCAGACAGCCTGTAAGGAAGTGAATTCTCGAAACTCGAGGAATTAGACTTTGACTAGAATCGACTATTCGTCGAGTGCGTAGGCTTCGGAAAGTCCGAAGGTGTTTATAATGCATAAAGTGCATTAAGGAAGGGTCCGCGAGAGCACCAGTGCAAAAAAATCTGCACTGGAGCGGAATTTCTCTCGGGGACCGGTCCCTGGCAGGGAGGGACCGGTTCCATCAGGCTGGGCTGCGGGGGTCTCTCATGAGACCGGTCCCTGGTGGTGAGGGACCGGTTCCCGAACGTTGGCCCAGCGAAAATAGCCGAAATTTGGCTAAGTCCCGAAAACTTAGCTTTCGGGAACCGGTCTCTCGGACAAGGACCGGTCTCCCGGGGACCGGTCTCTCAGGAAAGGACCGGTTTCCGAACGCGAAAACCCCTCTGCCCGAGATGGCAGCCTTCGGGGACCGGTATCCCCGAGCTGGGACCGGTCCCTCACTGCGAAAATGCCCAGAGAGGGCTGATTCCAAAGATGAAAAGTTGAGGGGGCTGTTTGCAAAATGGCCTTTAATAGAGGTGGAGGACCCTTCTCTCCCTCTCAGTTGCTCTCTCTCTCTCTCACACTCTTTTCTCTCTCTCTAAGAAGAAAGAAGGAGAAGAAGAATGTAATATACCGAAAATTCGGAAAATAAATGTCGAACTTTAGTCAAATTGACCAAAGTGCGAGGATGGTACGCTTCGGAAAGTCCAAAGTGTTAAAATGATCAAAAGTGCGTTGTGAAAGGTTTTCGAGAGCTAAAGAATCAAATTCTGCAAAACTGCAAATTTTCAGCTCTCGGGGACCGCTCCCTGATGGGAGAGACCGGTCCCCGAACGCGTATGAAATGAGACAGCCGAAAAATCGGCTAAGTCCTGAGGAATTAGCTCTCGGGAACCGGTCCCTGCCCGAGAGACCGGTCCCCGAGAGACCGGTCCCACCAGAGAGAGACCGGTTGCACTGCGCGCAGCAGCTCTGGCTGCGCTGGGACGACGTTCGGGAACCGGTCCCTGAAGGAGAGACCGGTCCCTGCCTGCGCGAACTGCCCAGTTCGGGCCGTGTATTAAAGTGAAAGTTGAGGGGTTTATCTGCAATTATGCAACCCAATAGCTATGTAAAGGGCTGAGAGAGCCTTTTCTCTCATTCTCTCCCTCACACACACTCTCTTCTCTCCCTCTCTCTCTCTAGAAGACAAGGAGAAGAAGAAGAAAGGAAGAAAAGAAGGAAAAGAAGAGGAAGAAAGTGAAGAAGGAGACAAGGAGAAGAAGAAAGCCTCTCCTCTCCTTCTCTAGTGCAAGAAAGGAGCAAGCTTTGAAGTAAGCTTTGCCCTTTTTCATGTTAACTCCTAAACTAGGGTTTTGGAAAACCTAGAAATGATTTTTATGGAGCTTTTGGAGTATTGGAAGCTTTTCTTTTGCTTCTTTTGAGATCAAGGCCATGGAGATGGTGAAGCTTGAGGTGAGCTTCATCACCTCTAATGGTGAAATCCAAGCTAGGGTTTGGAATGAGCTAGGAATGGTTCTAATGGGCTATTTAGAGTATAGTGAAGCTACTTTTGCTTCCCAAAGAGATCAAACCCTAGGTTTTGATATACATTGGAGCTAGGGCACCCAAATTGGGGCTTTTGCTCATAGGGGTTTCTAAGTGCAATTGACCGTCTAAAAACCTAATTGGGGGTATTTCCGACGCGTTGGTGCGCTCGGATTAACGTTACGAGAAGCCGATGCAAAGTTATGGCCGAATAAGCCTAATTTGGCTTCGTTATGCCGCAGGTAAAGAACAAAGGGTCTAAAAATCCTAAGAAAATTATCGGAGCACCGAAAGGGGCCTACAAGGTGGGTGGTGCTTTCCAAACTCATTGAAATTCTCTCTATGCCTAATGTGTTATTCTTTGAGCATATGTTCTATATATCGTTGCATGCATTTTAGGGTAAAGTAATGATGAAATGTGATGATTGCATGATTGTGAGCACAACTTGCATAATGAGATGGTTGAGAACCTAATAATGTCAAAACCCTAGATGTATGCATGAGAGAAAATGTGAGCACCCAAAGTGAGCAAAAGAACAGAGTGACACTGTGACATAGATCGAGTGGCATCTAAATAATGTAAAGTAAAGTGACACTAGAGTTAGTGTGAAGCAAAGAATCGAAGTGATATAAAGAATGATGACGATCACTAAAGCTAAAGCAAAGAGAGCAATAAAGAACGTATAAAGAATAAAGAACGTGTAAAGCTAAAGAATGTGATTGCTAGAGTTAGCAAAAGTAAAAGAAATGCAAAGAGCAATGATTACTAGAGTGGCAACATAAAGTGATGTAATGAACACTAGAGTTAGTGTAAAGTCGAGATTGAACATACAATCCTTTGAGTTAAGGATTTCGATCATACTTGCTATGAGTTCCGTGCTCGAGGGCGGTCGCTCCCCCTCGGGCGATGCGCTCCGGAGTTATGCATCACGGGTTGGAGTAGACCCGTAAGGACGGTCCTAGCGGGTGAGTTCCTGCGATGATGGACTTAATGTGAAGCAAGTTTAATGTGGCGAAACCCCCGGGTTAGCCTTGAGATTAATGAATAAAGAATAAAGAACAAAGAACAAAGAACAAAGAACAAAGAGTAACGTGAAAAGAACAAAGAATTTGCATAATCTGCATTTATTTAATGTTGAGCATATTTCTGCTTTATTTGTTCAGGCGTATTAGCATCATGTTATAGATTGGTTACTATATCCTACTTATCCTTTCTATTATGCCTGAGTTAGTCCTAGTGGAAAAAGTCGGTGATATTGGGGCCGAACCCACTGGGAACTTTGTTGTAGTTCTCACCCCACTATTTCCACAGAGCCGGGACGAGATCTACCACAAACTCAATCTCCCTATCAGGAGGCATACCCGGCAGTTCAGCTGGAAACACATCCTGGAACTCTCGCACCACCGAGATATCCTCGATCCTAGGGGTATCATCCTTGCCCCTCAGCACAACACTAGCCAAATAGGCTACGCAACATCTGCTAATCAACTGCCTAGCTCGAGACGAGCTGATCGTCATCGCAAACAACGAACTCCGGCATCCACTAAATACCACCTTAGCCTGCCCCGGTTCTCTAAAAGTAATCGTGCAATTCTTGCAATCAATCGTGGCATAATACTTCGTCAACCAATCCATTCCCAAGACCACATCAAAATCCCCCAGCTTGCGCAACGCTAGCAAATCTGTAGGCATAATCCAATCTCCTACCCGAATAGGGCAACTGGGGCTATACTCTCTAATGTCCAAGATGTTGTCGGGTACAACAACATGTCCCGTATGCAACAAAGGAACCAAAGGGATGCCATGCAACTCGGCAAACAGCCGATCTATAAATGAATGTGATGCACCGGTATCGAATAAAGCACGAACTCTAATGCCATCAAGTAAAATGATACCTGCAACCACATCCTCGGCTGCTGCCGCCTCCTCGGTCTGAGCGGCGTACATGCGCCCACTCGGGGCCTGTCGGGATCCCTCGCTCTGGCACTGGACGGGTGGCCGCCCAGGCTAATACTGTACCGATGAAGTCCCCTGGCCGGCGGCTGGTAGAGCCGGTGCCGATGCAGTCGACGGTGCCGGTGAAGATCCCCTCTGGCACTCGGTCCGAAAGTGGCCCTCCTGGCCACACATGAAACACCTCCCTCCCCGCTGCGGGCACTGCGGTGGAATGTGGGG